>NW_026869996.1:12168813-12296529 GCF_020882245.1 Rhopalosiphum padi
GACAAATATCAAAAAGTAACTCACTGAATACCGATTAATGGTTATTGTAATACACATAAATATTATATAAACACTATCATGTAGGACAAATCACAAATATATATTAGATATTATATTATAAAAAATAATATTGAAATCATAATAGGTACAAGGTTATAAAATTAATTTGTAAAGTTTAATTTTATTGGTAACAAAAAAATACATGTTAACTTAATTAAGTAATACTTACATAGTGTATTTTATATGTAACTATCAGGTGCATATACAGGGGGGGTTTCACCCCCCACCCCAATTTTTTTTTATGTACGCGCCTGGTAACTATACTAATAATAATAAATAATAATTTATAATAATTCATCACTTAATCTAATTTAGTTATTCTCTATCAAATTATATAAGTTTTAGAGATAAAACCAATAATGGAAACGGAAATTTAATAACAGCAATAATTTAATAAAGTAATGTAAATAATTTTTTACCAAGGGATACCTAGAATATTTTCCATTTACAACAAATACTCCGATGTGATACACATCGAGTGGCCTATCAAATTAAACTACACGATTGTAAATTTAAATAATCTATTTTTCCAACTTGTTGTACTAAAAAATGAATAAATGTTTGAATTCCTCAAATAATCGAAAATAAATAACAAATACACAATATTCGTAATTATTACTATTTTCCATACACATACGTATGATGTTACGTTTAGACTTGATACACTTAGGCGTACTTACCTTATATTTGAGTCGTATCGATTCTCTCCGCCGAATTCTGCTATGAAATTCACTAACACTATGTAAGAACGCGTTTTCTTTGTCAATTGCCGTGCTACCAGGCAATTGGCATTTCGTTGACAAAGATTTTCTTGAATTTTTTGACGTGGGAGCCATATTGATTTGTTATTTTACGACGGCGCACAATTTTGAAATAAACGGGTGTTACGACTTATTGTTAAAACATAAAACAAATTTAAAAATATCAATAAAACACTATGTTATTCAGAATATACGACCAAAACGTTCGAAATGAAACACAACAAATTATACTACACTCAAATTATGTAAAATAATAAAAATATATCTGTCTAAAACCTTAACTAACGTAAATGGCATTACTATTATTTGTTATTAATAATTAATAATTATTATAATTTTTTATCACATAGGTAAATACACGTCGATAAAAAACAATGGTATAATAGTAACGGATTTTTTTCGAAATTTTCCTATGATAACACAGTTATCGTGCGTGTTACAGTGTCGCCACTGCTAGTGATTTCTCTATTCAGTGTTCACCTACGGCGATAAGAATAGCGGTAGATAATACAACCGTGGTTGTATTGTTGTTGTCTGTCGGTATTATTTTGAAATATTTGAAGCATGTTGATACTACCGGGCACCGGCTCAGCGGCTTGTAACTCGTGTATTCTTAATTCTTATTTTGTCTGCAAAATTCTAAATGTATACAGTGGAACTGACTGACTTTTATTTAAATGTTTTTCTCCATTTAATTGATTTCCATTACTTCACTGTTTAAGTTTATTGTCATCAGACACAAATACATAAAAGTGGCTACTGATTAAACTATTTGTTAAAAACTTATAAATTTCTCAATCGTTTTTCTTAGATTCACTTAAGCTATACTACATTTATGAATGACTAATTTTAGTTTTAAATTTTATTAAATAGTAATTGAAATATATTTTTTTTTAAAATGCGCATTAAATTAAACCTTTTGCAACTGACACCGAATAGGAATCCAGCCATTTATTGGCTTCATATAGACATGACTTACATTAAATTAATAAAACAACTTAAACAAAAAGTACAAAAAGTGTTAAATGAACCTCGTGATATAGAATTATGTTTTGATAATGTACCGTTTCTGGATGAAGATGATATCAATGCAATTAATGAAAATGAAGAAATAACGTTAGTATACTTTTAACCCGTTAATGATCACATAATATTTTTTTTTTAGATTTGTTTGTGTGGGTTGAAAAAATTTCACAATACAAAATATTTTAAAATTACCACTCAAAATTGCTATTTTGTAATTTATAATAACTATTAATGTATGTATTCATATAATTATTTTATTTACCTTGTATGAGTACATTGCATATTACTTTATAAATAAAATTTATTCAAATTAAAATTTGTTACCATGATTAAATGTTATGGTAATGGTTATGATAAGCTAATCGGTATTACTGACTTGTCTTACAGATAATGACCTAAAGCTAAATATTTATAAATACTCTGAGAGATTATTTACCCTGCTATAACCAGTAACAAACTAAAATCAGTAGCTTATAAATGATACTTATTATTAGTTAGTTTACTACCTAATTGTTTTTTTAGTGTTATAGTGAAAAAAAGAAATATTTATGATGAACCAAAATACACCCAAACTGAATCAATTATTATAGACGACGATATGATTCCTAATAATACCAATGGAGTTTTATCTCCCTTTCATAAAGTGGTTGTAGAACCTATTAATGATATTGAAAATTCAACTTCATCTGAACTATTAAAAAATCCTAAAAAAAGAACACGCAAGAGGACACATAAAAAAAATAAAAAAAACCTTAAACCTGTTGAAAAGGTAATTTTCTTAATTCGTAATATAATTTATTTTATACTTATCTTATAAAAAAATAATTAATTTTTCAGGATTATGTGGGTTCGTTATCTGAAACTTCTATTGTGTCCTCAAAGGAGACTTGTAAAATGCACAAACGTTTTAAATTAGATAATGTAGAAAATCTTAATCAAGAAGATAGTTCTCATTCCATACATTCTGAAGAAGAAAAACTTGAAGTAACAAGAGAAGTTTTTCGTTGTGACTCTCCAGCTCTGACTTTTAGAGAACAAAAAGATACAAAGCTTCCTAGTATGTTACATTTATTTAAAAAAAATTTACTTTAAATTCATTATTACTACTTACCATTTAATTTCAGTTTGGAAAAATGAAAAACCATTAAATATTAAATTCCACAAAGTTCCAGTATTTGTACGTGGTCAAACATGCACACCGATAACTTCTACACAAAATAAGAATTACACTGAAAATGAAAATGAAAACAATAAATCTAGTGATAGCATCACAAGTGAACATTGTGATATGTTAGTTGTAGATTGGAAGAACATGTCACAGATAAAAATAACAAATATTACTGAGTTACAAATTTATGATTTATTACAATTCAAAGCAAGTTTTTATTATTGTATTCCGCATATAAATATATTTAATTATAAGCTTAACATATTTTTGTTTTATATGATTACAGATTATGTCCATGAATGAATGCGGTGAACCCCATTTGTCATCAGTTATAACTGCACGTTTAGATCACATTTATAAATGTACATTACATATTCAAGTACTTTGTAAGTTGATAACTAAATTATTATTTGGTAAAATATGATATTATTTATTTATTACTTTACTTATGAACATAAATGTTATGGTTAGATTATTATTTTTTTATTTTATTATTAATTTGTTTTAGCTGGAATTAAAGAATTTATGACAATTAATCCAAAATTCAAAATGGATGATGAAGAAGATATTGGAACTCAGCGTGAAGTCGAATTTGATGATCTTTTTGAAATTTTTAAACTTGTTTAATCTGTTTGCTTGTTTTATTTGTATATTTTTATTATCAATGTATCATGTATGAGTGAATTGTTCATGTTTTATATAAATTGACAAATTATCTCTATTTTTTGTTTAAAATTATATTTTAAAGTTCTAACTTCTAATTTAAAGACTCGCACAATAACAAGTATATATAATATTAATTAAAAAGAAAAATAATTATAAAACATGTCCTCTTTCACATAGCTTATTATGTGTAGTACAAAAGGAAAACAGTGTGTAACAACAGATTTATAATAATAACGACATTATTTTAATCCATAACAAATATTTTCTTAAAAACATAGATAGTGTTTTTATTTTCTATTACTGTGTAAGAGCAATGGTGTAATCAGTAGATACTTTTATTTAGTGAATTTCATAGTTTTTATTTTAAAATTGCTATAATTTAAATTGCATATTTTTAAAATGCTCATAATAAAATTGAAATTTAAAAAAAAAGCCTATGAAATTTATTTGGTAATATTCATAATTTTAAATTGGAGTATTTGTATTCCTGAAAATCTTGACATCTTACTATTGTAAATTTTTGAATCATTTGCAACATTTTTATCACATAAATAAAATAAATCTACAAAGTCACAAATATTAGAAAAAACTAGTACCACTCATTAATTTTCCATTAAAGGACTGAAAAAAATAAAAAATGAACAATTTTTTAAAAATTAATCAAAGACTAACTTTGATGCTTTAGATTTTAAACATCCATGAAGCAATACCACAAGAGAAAAAATGGAAATAATGTATTATTTTCATCATAACGCAATTTTTAAAAATTTCTTTTATTTGGTTTTTTTGTTTTTTACGTTGTTAAGTTATTTCCTAATTCAATTTCCTTAACACTAAGTTCATACTAGAAAATATTTCTTAGATTACTTATCTCTTGATCAAATTGAATAAGTAAATACTAAATAACTATGCAAAAGCCCAAGTATTTCGAGGGGTGTTTGAACACACAAAACACCCCCGTGTATGATCATAGAATATAAATTGTGTGTCATGATCACGAATTAATCTTCATGATCTGTAGTACTATCACAGAATAGATTATTGTGGTAGTAGTGACGTTATGTAATTATGTACTAGACAGTAGTGTTTAAGAATGGTTGTAATATTGTAGATAGTACTATCTACAGCCGTTGCCGTCCGATTGGTGTCTAACACGATTAAAGATAAGTAAGTATAGGTGTCTAATCACTATTCACTAACCAGTAATAGGTATAAAAACAATAAAAATATATTGGTATTCCGCTTTTTTTATGCCTACATTCACATTCGTCAATCGACACAATCCCACCCGACTCTATATGCTTTGGATGTTCAGAGCATTACTCGTATACATTACACCTCCCGTTTCATAATCATCCATCAATTATTCCTACTCGCGGAGTATTTTAAACAATTTTTTTCCGGAGTATGAAAAAAACCTCACGACATTCGAAGGTCAACCACACAAGTGGTCCGGTGGCCACTTCAATAATTAATGTTCCTGTATAAATAAATATATAAACTACTATTATGAGTTTATGACGTTCATTTAACTATATTAATTTGATTATTGGCTCACTTTTTAATTATTTTGTATTAGCTTATTGTATTTTGAACTCTTTCTCTTGGTAGGTATCTAAAACCATAACTTTTTGTTTTTAAATTTTAAATATTATTCATAATTTTTAGACTACCTATAACTGGTATTGAAATATGAGTCTCACAGACACTGTTGGCAAATGTGCAGCAATTGCAACTATTGGAACATTCTTTGCTCCTGTGTAAGTACATAGTTTAATTTAAAATATTCAGTATTTTATAATATTTGATATTGATAATTGGATTGGACACATTTTAAAACCCTGTTGCCTATATTTTTAAATTATATTATTATTTTTTGAAAAAAAATTTCTCAAAAACATACAATGTTATACTTCACAGTGTTTTAAGTATTGATTGTTCATTACATAATTTAAAATAGTATTTTATTTCAATTATACTAATACTTCATATAAACCAATATAACATTTTAATTCCTATTAGGTTCCAGTTTATTACCTAAGTGCATATTATTAAAAAAGTTCTTAACAGTAAAATAATACATTAATTTTAGTATATTAGTAAAGTTACTCATATGATGATTCCTTTGCCTTTTTTTTTTGATTTTTTTCATATTTTAGTTGTTCTATATTTAAACAATAAATAAATTATGTTACGGACACTGGACAGTGTAAATTACCTGTAACATATAGAAATAATTTAAAAAAATAAAACATCTAAACATGTTTTTTAAATATATTTAATCGATGGTTAAATGGTTATGCATATTTGAACAAATTATAAGAATTTTCATCAACTACCTAACAAATATATTTAAAAATATTTCATATAGGTAATTTGACAGTTTTTTGTTCTTTTCTAGTACTATATGTCGCCTTCCTAAAAGCGTACAACACAAAAGTTATATTCAGTAGAATCAATATTGTATTGTTACCTTTAATGTAATAATATATGTAGATTTTAAATTAGTTGCCTTTGAAATCAATACTAGGCTCTAGAAAATATTGAGATCATTAACCTGCTAAATCAATAATAAGACTTAGATTAATATTTTAAAGTGTTGATAGTTAATTAAGCAATGAGCTAAGTATTTTAAATGAATACTTAAAAAATATTTTAAGCAATAAAATTGAAGTACCTAAATGGCAAAAATATGTGCTATAATACAGAGAATAATCTCATGACATCTTATGGGTTATTAATCATGTATTAAAGTATAATATTGATTAAAGAGGAAAACGTCATTTATATTAATAGTGCTATTACGTGGACTTGAACTTTGAAGACTATTTACAGTTGTTAACTAAAAAGGATTATAAAATAATTAAATTCATGTATAATCTTATTTAAAGAATCAAATTATTAGTATGTGATTAGTAATAATTAAAAATATATTAATTTGTTTATTTAACTATTTATATAATAGAACAGATATTGATAAAAAAAAAAAAAAAACTAAATTGTAATAATATCTTAAAAAGTTTCAAAATTAGCACAAAACTCTAAAAATTAAAAATAATCAAGAAAAAATTTTTATTCTTAAAAATAATTTAAGTTTCCTAGTTACGATATATGTTAATTTAATAGTAAATAGGTCAATACTCAATAGTAATAAAATAATTTTGAATATACTATAAACAATGACAGTACATAGATTAGAATTTCAGTAAAATAAATTTATATTTTTAAAAGAATATCTATGCAGTAAATGTTTAATTTAAAATATGTATGATATTTAAATAATAAATATTTGTTATTTTGTTGGTGTATTGGTGTCAACTAATTTTAAATATATTCCAAAGCATATCCATTTATATAACTTCTGACAAATACATATCCTTAACATAATTATATAATACTATATGATTTTATCAATCTTTAATTCTATTTAAATATAATTATTTTATTTAAAAACCTTTATCAAAACTTTAATGTGAAACGTTCAATGATAAATAAATTAGTCTAGAATGTATTTGTATTGCATATTATATATTAATTTATATAACTAATGTTATATTGTATTTAAAAAAATATATATTTTTTTAAACCTTTTTTTGTCCAGTTATACTGAACTTATCTTATTCTAATAGCTTACCTATTATAACCTTAATAAAATAAGACAACAATATTTTTATTGGTTGGCTATACATTTTTAAAATTCAATAATTTACATTTCACTTTTTCAGTCTTATATGTCGAGATATAATAAAAAATAAAAGCACCAAGAATGTTGATCCTACACCTTTTGTTGGAGGTATGGCTATGTAAGTATTGTATTGATAATTTTTATTTATTTGTTCATCTGTTCACTTTAATTTAATTTGTTTAGGTCCATACTTATGATCAAAAATGGAATACTCATGAATGATCCTAATATTATACCAGTTAACATTTTTGGATTTATATTGAACTTGATTTATTTTTTAGTGTTTTATTTTTATACTGCTGATTCGGTAAATAAATTACTGTTATTTTTAAACATTTAATGTTTTTCTAAATATTATATTGCTTTTGTATTTATAGAAACCATTATTTTCCATGTTAACAAAAGCTACATTGTTCACTGGTGTATTATGGGGATATTCAACAATTGAAGATGAAAAACTGATTGAATACCGTTTTGGAGTTATTCTCACTGTATTAATGTTAACACTAATTGGATCTCCTTTATTCTCTTTGGTAAATTATTCTAAGTGCTTTATTTAGAGGAAGATCTAGGATGTGTAATTGTGGGTAGGGAATGATCAAATATCAATATAGATTGATAATCATATGTTAAGAATAAGTTAAATCTTGTGTTAACCATCAGTGGTGCCCTAGATAAATTATATTTGGCGTCCTTAATCATAGGCAGACATTAAGGGGGAGCTTTAGGGGCTTTTTTGCCGCCCTGAGGCACTTGCCCTAATTGCCCCTCTCTTTGCACAGCTCTGCATGAACTCCTTCCACACTTATTATCTAGATCTGACTCCATTAATATTATTTAAGTAAAATTACCTCATAAAGAAACCTGTATAGCTATTTAAGTTTTTAGGTAAATTGTCTTATTATTATTATTTTTGCAAAAAATATCATTGTCCATGTTTATTTCTTGTATACCCTTTTTGCACAGTACATTACAAAATTAATTAATTTTAAATTAAAACTAGATTAATTATATTTTGATTATAATGTGTTTAATTGTTTTATCATGCAAATAGTTTTTGAGACTGATATCAATTTACCACCAGCATTCATAGTCAATTCTATATTCTGGCACACGAAAGAAGGAATCTGTGCTTCAACAAAAATGTGTCCGTTTTTGCATATATGTAGTAGCATGTTGACTGGTATGTCAGAGTTAAGGAGAAATAATACATCCCTTACTTAAAACTAGTTCTTCTCTGTAGGCTAGAGCAGCGGTTCCCAAACTTTTATGACCACGGAATCCTTGAAAAATAGTTTGTGTTTCGTGGAACCCCCTTTTTTTAAATAATATAAAATAATTTTCTCAATTATCACATACATCTGGCAGAACCTTCGAGATTGTCTCTCAGAACCCTAAGATTCCGCGGAACATACTTTGGGAAACGCTGGGCTAGAGAATGATACCTATTGAATATTAGTAATATTAGTAATTAGTAATAATTAATAAAAATTGATGTTTTCTTATATATTATCATTTATTTTACAGAATAATATTATTAAAAATAAAGATGCATCAATGCTACCTTTTCCAATGATTGCTTCTGGAGCTTTTGTTGGATTCTTGTGGTTAATATATGGGTTGTTAATAGACAACATTTTCATCAAGGTATAATTAAAGATCCTATTTTAACGTGCATTTATACTAAACGTCTTTCTTTTTTAGGTTCAAAACATAGTAGCTGTTATATTGTGTTTGATACAACTGGGATTAATATTCAAATATCCAAAACCAGAAAGCAAGAAACGTGATTAATGAACATAGTTACCTATTTAATGTAGCATGTATTTATGTGTACTGTGATTATCTTATGCATCCTGCAATATTACATTTATATAATATCTTTACATTTCCATTATTTTGAGTACTAGCTTATATAATTAATTAGTTAATTACAGGTTACCTATGTATTTTTCTTAAATTCCAAAATGTGATGTTAAAGTACTAGATATTAACTTTGTGCCAGTGTCATTTTTTGTTTTAAATATAATTATATTTACTGAATCTTATTATACAAATAATCAAAATCATTCCAATAAACTAAATTAATTTAGTTACCTATTTCACTGTTTTTTAGTTAAAATTATTAAAATCATGAATACAATTTTAGATATTATATATCTTTTAATAAAAATGTTCTCAGCAGTTATATCAAAAACATTTCATAAAATGTACCTACTAATCTATAAATAAGCTAACAGTTCAAAATCATTTTTCATATTTCAAATGCAATGATATATCATTAAATTTAAATTTAACATATCCGTTTAGTGACTTATTTGGTATCCACTATTCTATAGAGCGTTACTCACTTGACTACTTTTTTATTTTAATATTATTAGTTAAGGCAATAGCTCCAAACCATAGGCGTGAGCACAGGGTATGCAGAGTATGCGCTTGCATACCCTGCGGCCAGATGCTTGGGGGCACATGAACAATGTCTTAGTTCATTATTTGGACTGGTAAGTAGTTAAAAAATGCTAATACGATATCGAAATGGAGTATGGACTTGTTTTTTAAAATTAATTTTGAAAAAATGAAAAAGGGGGTGGGCAAATTTTATTAGCCGCAGACCATGCGAACAATGTCTGTGCACGCCTATGCTCCAAACCCACGGACAGCGTTGTTCAGGGGTCACAATTTTAATTTATGCCAATAGGTACCTACGCATCAACATTAAGATTTGTATATTATTATTATTATTACCTATTATATAATACATACTAGTAACATCTTTATTTCTAGTTATGCAATTACTTACCTATGCTTAATCAATAATAACCATTAACCCCCCACACCCAATGACCTATGTTGCTAATGCCAAGAGCCTTTTCTCAATAAAAAATAATAATAATAATAACCACAATTCTATTGCACTGCAATTTTATTTATTAGACTTTTATCATAAACAAACTGGGTCACTCTTTACTCGCTCGCTACCTTGAGACATGTTGGATAATGAAGCCAGAAATTATAATAATAAAATTTGATTTTTAAAAAAATGTAAAAAAGGCCCAACTATAATTTTTACGATATTCATGTACTATAATTATAGTCACCATTACAACAGTATCGCGAAAAAATAACGCCATAATATGAGATTTTGAAAAATTAAAAAAAAAATGTGGGGACAATAATTAATATTTAATTATTATTATAGTGTTTTTATAAATAAATAATTAAAAATATAAAATTAAATATTCCTCTTGATGCCGAGGAGATATTTAAATATTTTGAAAAACCTACCTACATGAGTGAAACTATTTATCTTTCATTACCAAATAGTTTGTTTATTTAAAAAATCAAATTTATATCAATAATTCAATATGTTTTAAAAATAATTGTGCAAGGTAAAGGAAAAATAGTTTTTACGTGGTTATAAAATTATGATAATGAATGAATAAAATAATAAAATAATAAATATTGTAAAGTAACCATATTTATAGCTAATAACGTCTGTATGACTGTATTTAAAGCTAAAAAGATAAAATTAATATAAATATAATAATAATAATACATTATGTTTTTAACATAATATTACTCGGCTTGTCCGGCGTATTGTACCAATGTACCTACCAGGCACGTAGTCAAGGGGGGAGACGGCCGGCCCACGCTAAATTCGATGTGGCCTTAGGTCGGCCCACCCAACTTAATTAAAATTTTAGCTCAATCTAGACTGCTCAACTAGTTTCAACACCTTTTTGGAGGAGTATAAAAAATAGTATACTTAATTTGACAATAAGTAATACTCGAATACAATTAATTATATTATTTTATAGAGATAGCCATTCTGTAATCTGCATTTTGTGGTAAATTGTGTCGGTACTATAATACGTGTATTGTTTACTAACTATACATAACATACCAATTTACTATGTCTATGTTACATTCTTATCGGCTCTATTCACGGTTATTATTTCTTATTAAGAGAATGTCAGTGCAATATTTATTTTCTCTATCAAACCAACGCGTGACACGGATAAAACGCTTTTCACCTAAAATCGTTTTTTTATGATTTTAGAGTAAAATCATTTAACAAAAATGATAGAGGACAATGTTTATGAGAGAATGGCATTTTGTTTTTATATTTTATTTTATATTCGACTTTCAAAAAAAAAAAAATGTTGTACATTTAAATGATGTTTAAATTGTTTTGAGATAACATTAATGTGCTCCGTCTAGTCCGTGACACGATGTCAGCGATGTCACCACACTACCACAGCATTTTGATGTATATAATAAATATATACATATTATATCACCATCAGAGCCACAGTCAGCAGTGACGGAACCAGAGAGGGCGATCGTTCCCCCCCCCCGTTCTGTCAAAAAAAAATAGTTTGAAGTCCTTGATTTTAGTTTTTGACTTAATTATACTTCAAGTGGTAGGTAATAAAATTATAGTGATATCATTTTTTTATTACTATTACTATAAAAAATATTTTTTTTGTTCTATACGATACTGTATGAACTAGAAAGTAACATATTTGCAATTCGCTTTGATTGGTCGGCCTGTGACCTATTTAGAGCACCAGGCTGAGCCTTTTCACTCTGAATGGGGTGTTACAGGATAGTATTTGTCAGGTTAGGCTAGGCGTGATAGGTGTGGGAATTTGCTGGTGGATAAACTATGTTGGAGTGTTTTTGCAAGACGGAGTGCCTCTTCTTTGAGTGGTGGAATATTAGTGGATTTTAAAAGATTTAGGTTTGATACTGTATTGTGGGCGTCGGTTATGATGCGTAGTGTTGTGTTTAAAAAGTAACATATATGTAGGTATGTACCTAAATAAATACTTTATAGTGGACCTGTCGATCGACCACATCGTCACTAGATGTCCTAAATACGCCGTAGCTCGGAAAATATTCAAAAATTCATCTTCTCTCCGACTTGCCCTCAGCGAAGAAAACACAGAAGCTATATACAAATTTTTTTACTTTATACATTTAAACAATAAGTTGTAAATATTTATAATTTTACATTGTTATAACTTTCTGTAGGCTAATAACCTAAGCTGTTGAAGCCTTATCATTAATAAAAAAAAAAAAAAAAAAATACTTTATCAAAATTAATGTGTGCCCTTTAAAAATCGCCCCCCCCCCTGTTATCTTGGTCTGAATCCGCCCCTGACAGTCAGGATATAATATATAATTATATTATAATGGACCTCGTTCAGTACCGTCGTTGACTCGAAAGACATGCCGAAAACGTTGTTTGTGTGTTTCCGTATAATCTCATTCGCACGATATTTGTTTTTTTTATATTATTACAATATCCCGTTGAGACGTCTCCGACACACCGACATAATATTTTTGTACGATCGCAAAATTCCATTTGCGATTTGGACGGGCTGCCGCTTTATCGGTCGCCGTATTATTTTTGTATAATATGCGTCCCCCCGATTGCGTTGGGCCGTTCGTCGAAAACGAATTTCGCGTAAACGTCGTACATCGGCCCGTTTTTACGCATTGACGTGCGTCCGAGTGTGCCACCACTTCATACACGGCAGCCCACTCGGCGATGTTAATAAACGTTTCGGTACGTGTTTAATATTCGTAACGTCGATGTACGGCTTCTTTGCCGGTTGTCCCGTCGCCGCCCGTCAACTTCTCTATACGCGCTCCACCGCTTGTCGTTACCTTATTTGTACGTGCAATGCAGTACAGTCTCGCTCTAACTATACGCGGTTATATGTATATGACGTTCCGTGTGTACATCAAGCAGTAGTCGGCCGCGTCGTTACGCAGGTGACGATTAACCGCCGAGCTCTCGTAAATTAGTAACGATTCCCACGACCGCTATATACATGGTGTCGTTAAGCCCGTCAAGGCGGTGGTGCTCATCGTTGTCCACTCCGGGTATCGCTATATAATATTTAGTCACCGCGTCGCCGTCGCCGCCGGATCGCGCGATTGTAAAAGGCGGGTGTCGTATTGTTGCGCCGGTCCGTGGCAATCTATTCGACGTCAAACGCTTTAGTACGTTTTTAATGTTTTTATATCACTATATAGCTGTAATGCTGTTAGGTACATCGCCGCCCGCCGACTTTTATACCGTTTTTCGTTACCTTTGTACGTGCGCGATGCAGTACAGTCTCGCTCTAACCATACCGCGGCGCCCCTGGGCATATTATAATTTATCCTTACAATTAATAATATTATAGTAAGTATAATATTCGAACGTCGAAGAAATCCATAAGCTGACCTCCTCGCACTTAAAACGCCGCTGTATTGTTCCCTGGTAGATCCTTGTTGCTAGTGTGTACGTCCGTCCTTTGGGATCCGTTCACGAAAACTGACTGCTCTCACATACAGAGGAAGTCCAGAGGGGTTTCTTATATCATGTGCCGCCAATATTTTAAGAATAGAGCATGTTAAGCACGATTACCTTTCTGTCTCTATATAATAAGCTTGGACTGATTTCCTTGGTTGATGTATAGTATAGACGTATGACAGCAAATCTATAGTGGTTTTGAGTAAGCTATAATTAATGGTTATATTGATGCTCCCTCCTTACTCTCCCAAGTTAACTTCAGAGTTCCATCTCGTTTTTATAGATCACCGTGACGTGCCGCCCCTGGGCATGTGCCTACCCGTGCCCCCTCTAAATACGAGTCTGGCCGCAGAGGCGGAACTAGGCCACAATAACGGGTGAGGGGGGGTCGATTTTTAAAGGGCAAACATAATAATATCTATGATATCTATGATTCGTACGAAATACGAATAATTAACTACGAAATAATTACGTTAAAAAATTAAGCCAGAGACGATAATGGGGAAGGGGCGATCGCGTGTATACCGTTATCTAAGATGTTTCGTGTCCATCAAGCAGTCGATCGCATACGTAACGATTCATTGTAGAGCTTTTGTAAATTACTAACGATTTGACGCGGTACGCATCGGTCGACGGTACTAAGTACAGGCACCGCACCGATGACCGGTCTGCGCCTTACCAACCGCCACCACGGGCAACGACGACGTGACACCGACGACTCTCCCGCACGCCAAAAAGGCACAGCGCAGGGCTGGAGGACAAATGGGTCCGGACGAGTACCGGCCGCTATGCGTCTCGCTTTCTTGCGCGAATCGTCTTACCAACAACATACATACTACATTCTTTTTTATGCTGTCGTCAACACCTGTCATGGTGACATTTGACAACTAGCTATATTGTGTATCGTTGTTAATCATCAATAAAATAATAACAATAGTAATAATACATCGTACGAATAGTGAAATTCGTGTTGTTCTTTTATCCTGATTCCTGACCGGCTCACCGCAGACACGCCGAGCACCTATAGTCTATACCGCCGTAACCGCGTCAAATATATATGTACGTAAATTGTATAGATACTTGTACGTTAGGTCGTTATATTAAGGTTATATGGTCAATCCCAGTCACGGAGCATTAGTAATTAACCCGTGAAATACACACAAGATAATTAATATTATTCGGATATTTGGAAGATTTAATTTTTAACATCACACAAATAAATACTATACATATTATATTCATCTAATATTTATGTAAATAAAATATATGTTAAATGAGTACATTTATTAATACTTATTATCAATAACATTACCATATTTTAAAATCTCGTATTTTTTTTTAAACTTTTTAGACAATATTAATTTCGTTTATAAAATAATACATTTGTTGCTATCAGTGCTTGATTTGGAAAAAAACTAGAAGGGGGACTCAGTGGAAGTTGGATGAACGAGCATTCCATACAAAATTCAATATCACATTACTGTGCGGACTTCGGAGCAAAGCCCCCACATCACCTTCAGTCACCCATAATCCCCAAAAATCATTAAATGTATTAAACAAAAATATTTTAAAATAAAGAAACACTTATTAATTTATTACACATCATCCAATGACATTATAATTTAAATTACGATTTATAAAGACGTATAACATGTTATTAATAACTCATAAATACACCTACAAAAAACTTATCATGTATTATTACATATAGGTACGAGTATACACCAATAATACACCCGTATTTTGCGACACAAACGTCGTCGAGAAACGGTTTTATGGTATACAGCACAACCCGTGGTTGAAGATATAAGTATGACGTCAAAGTTTAGCTACGGAGAACAACAAAAATAATATAAATATATAATGCAAATATGCAATTTATTGAATAAAACAAAAAACAGTATATTGTACATCGACAAATGGGCTTCGAATCAAACGTATATTATATACGTGTACATTTAAGCAATAACAATAGAATAAATATCACATTATCACGTACATCGATCGGCGTCCGCGACCTTATGTGTGCAAAAAAAAAAACGAAGAAAAACGTCCGGGGGACTGTCGTCGGCGGTCGTACTCGTTACCGCGATCGCAACCGCTGTATGAACGCAAACGGCGAAAAAATCGTATATACGCACGGCTTTCAAAAGACGCAAACTTACGAAAAGAACGGGTTGGAAAAAACTCTGGAAAAGTCCTTAAAATCCTGTGAAAAGTTTGTACATAATAAATAATTGTTTAATATTTTAACTTTTAATTTTTTGTCCGATAGAGGGGATTTTTCCGTTCGGTGTGGGGGGGGATGCACGGATAAGGTTCTAGATTCTTCTTTTCCTTTTTATTATTATCATTTTTATTATTCTTATTCCTAATTTTATTATTATTATTATAATTATTTTATTCTTATAATAACTTTTATTTAAATTATGCGTTTATCGGCGATTGCACTATTGGGGTTTCTACGGTTTCTTGTTATCTGTCACAGAACACCGGATATAAAAGGCCCGGCGAAACGACCAGCATTGACATTCACTGCCTGTTCTCCGTCGTAGCAAGACCCACCCCGGGCAGACTTGCGCGATAGGGAAGGCATCTGGTATCTATATTTTTTAATCAAAAATTAATTAATAAATTTAATTTTTTTTGCCTGCACATTATATTGCTTGTACTCGTATTATTAAATAGTGATTTTATTCATATCTACATTCATACATATTCGCAGTTCTAACATTTCCTTAGCTCAAGCTCTGGTATGCACAAACAAAATTTTATTTTTTCTGTTTCCGTGTTATACGATTAACAACCATTCGTAGGAATAATACGTTATTCGTAAGTGTTCAAGTATGTTTACCAAACAGATAGTATATTCGTAAAACCCCCGTTTCCCTGCGTGTTATCGTCATTGTCGACATATTATGCGCAGAGCTACGGCGGGTTACGTTCCGCAGAAATGACAAGTCGCGCGTACGTCTTATCTAGCGAGCATATGGCACAGTTCCAGTGACTCGTCAGAGTTCCGCGTTACGGGTGTATCGCTCTCGATTGAGCTGCCCGTCTCGTGTGCCGCTGTAATGATCTGACAACGCGTGCGATTCGATTCTGATCCGATTATTCGGTGGCTGTGACGTCGTTGAATGACATACGAATCTGTTCGAAACATTGTACACATTACGAAAACGTAAATTTTTTTTTTGTTGGTATTATTTGTAAAATTGTAACGTATATAATTGTTTATTATACAAGATCTTTTTTTAGTAATACATATATCCGCGTTCATTTATATATTGTGTATTTGTGTCTTAGATTTACGCATATTACACAACCGGAAATTCGTGAAATGAAATTGTATGCTACATATAATGTCATTTTAATTTATATGTGAGAGTATACTCCATTTATTGTTTTATGTCAAGTTTGCAAGTATATTATAAAAACACTTCAGTTAAAATTTTTGGCTCAAAAATCGTAGGTTTCTTTATTCATTCAATATTCATTAGGTATGATAATTGTACTTCATTACATTAAATTTACCTTTAATAAACCCAAAACAATTTTGATTTTGCGCATTACCTCGTTTTACGATATTCTTTTTAAAAACAGAAACAACGCAAAAAACTGTTAATTTTGTATTCAATTTTATAGGTACCTATATTTAAACAATTAAAATAATAACGAATAAAAAAAATAACATTGATATATATTATGTTGTGGAAAACCGATGAGATTTTGTTTAAATTATACGGCCACTGGTCACATTGATATATTATATTCTCATTGGCTGAAAATTTGTCACAAGCACGTTTAATTATACGTGCGTTTTGATTTTGACATACATCAGGTACAGCGAACGGATGTATCATGTATATAGTTTGCGACGACGGCGAATGCACGTGTAAATTATACTGCGGACAGGACTCAGCCGCCGCACAGGTCCTGACTCCTGAATACTGATACCGTGTAACCAGTGGCGGCTCGTGGGGTTCGTTGAAGGTGGGGCACAAATATTTCCTTCTTTTTCCACTATGAGAACTTTGAACTTACCATCAATTCCTGTTGATTTTTTAAATGAAATAAAAATTTCACACTTAACAGAATTATTAGAATGAACAAATAATAATTAATTGTTATCTTATCATGTTTTCAAAACCGGCGACGGTCGACAATAACAATACGAAGGCAATAGAACCGACAAAATATTATAAATCGTAATAGAAATAGAATTCGGGCACAATCCGATTGTGCCTGGCAATGCCGTATTAATTCGTGTCGAAAAGTGGGGGAAATCTAGTACTGTTTATCGGATTATCCGGGCACAACTTCGTTGTGCCCGTCGCCCAATGCGTATATATAGTATACACGTACCGTATCTAGGAGCACCCGTATTTGATAAAACATTGTTTTCGATAATATTCAAACTACCAAGTACCAACTTATATCATGATGAAAGAAAAACTTATTCAATATTAATTTTAATAATTGAATATACATTTTTCTTCTTTCTTCTCAATTTTTTAGGTGGGGCACGTGCCCGTGTGCCCTATAGCACGAGCCGCCACTGCATGTAACCCATCATCGTCCTTATCAGGTATTAGGTCGCCGCCGATCTCGCGCACCTGCACCGGCTGCACCATACCCGGAAACAGCAGCTGAGTCAACACTGCTGACATTTTTATTCCAAACGACTCACCCCGTACCGTCTTTGCCATCAACACGTCCTCGCTATCGCAGTCATCACTATCGGGTCCGAGTCGTGGACTAGTGGTCCCCGCGCGTACCAATAGCCGCTGTATGGTCCGTCACGTTGCGATAGCGATACCCATCGCGGTAATCCAAACATATAGGACAACCAACAAGAAACGGAAATCCAAACGGCTTCGAGCGGACATCGCGCCACCAAATCTTTTAGTGTACTTATGTGTGACCAATAAAATAATAATCATTACGATTATTATACGATTGCACGTCACACATGTGCGTCGTTACATTCCAAACGTCGATAACGATTGTGAGCTGCGTGTCATACTACTCATACTGTACAGTAATCGCCGTCAGCTTATTATAATGATTTCATTTTTGTCTTATATTTGCAGATTTCTCTATCGGCAGTGATAGATCTGTTCCGTACGCGAATTGTTGAAACTTGAAGTGCATCACGACGGTAGCTCGTACGCATAGTCAATACGAACATAATTTTATATTCGGTTCTTCCCATCATCATATTATATTTTGCGTAGAATATATAAATAAATGATGCGAGATATATGTGTACAATCATAGACATCATGCACACGGCGGGGCTCGGCCGGAGGTAGGAGGACCGACAATTTTTAGGGACCCGGCACTACAGCAGTACAATCGGAATAATCGGATGGATATTGTCATACATTTAATTATAGTAATAGCCACCGCGATAGCGTCGCGGTCATCCAAACACAGGACAACCAAAAATAAACGGAAATCCAAACGGTTTCGAGCGTATAGGTACATCGCGCCACCGATCTATTATTGTGCTTATGTGTGATCAATAAAATATTAATCATAACGATTATTACGACTGCACATCACATGTCATGTGAGTCGTTACATTTCAAACGTCGATAACGATTGTAATTTGTAAGCCACGTGTCATGATTTACAATAATCTGAATAATCGTTAGTATATTATAATGATTTCATTTTTGTCTTATATGCAGATTTCTTTATCGGCGGTGTCGCGGTGATGTATCTGTTCCCTAAACGAATTGTTGAAGTGCATCGCGAGGTTTGCTCATACGCATAGTCAAAAGGAACATTTTTATATTCGGTCCATCCCAATCATCCCTTGTAGAATATAAATAAACGATGCGAGATATATCTGTACAATCATAGACATGCACACAGTGGGGCTCGACCGGAGGAATCTAAGTAAAAATGTACGTGGTAAAATTGTCCAAAATTAACTAAGTAAAACACCTCGTTTAAAAATATTTTCAACATTCATTATAATAATATAAAAAAAAATTAATAATTCTTTCGTTATTGCTGTATATTTAAAAATGTCCAAAAAAACCAGATAATTAACACACACATAATGCATAATTAAAATTTATAAATGTCAATGATATATGCATTTTAAGAAGTTTTCAATACTTTTTTCGTTATTATTATACTCCTCACAAATTTTTTTTTTAAATTTTCCTTGCGTATTAATATATACATTTTTTTTTGCCGGAGGTTATCCAATATCTCCGCCCAATTTTAACTTCATCGACTCCTAATATTCAAATCGCATCTTTTCTATGAGTAACCAAAGATTTGGATGTGAACGATTTACTAATTTATAATTTATTTACTATATTATTATTTATATTAGAGCATTTTTCTAAAATTATATTAAAATCATTCTCATACGTCTTTTGATTCTTGTTTTTTAACAAACAAAAAATAGCTGTAATAAAAATTCCTCTGACCTGTACGCAAATTGACATGGATAACTAATGTGTTACAGGGTGTTCCCATTTTATTATATTACGATCATTAATTTTTAGATTTTGGAAAATTTTACAATGGACATTCTTGGTTTCGGACATTTTTTTCCGGAAATTTTTACTGTGGACATTTTTGTATAATACCCGGCTGGAGATAGGAAGACCGGACACTGCCAAAACTTACATAGGAGTTTTTTTTAAAACAGTGGTTTTTAGTGACCCTTGGCCCTACGTATCAAATATTTGGATTTTCGTGATTTTATTGATATAAAAAGATAGTCCAACGGTCCTTGTTGAACGCTACAACGTTTTTACGGTAAATAGAAATTTTGTATACTGTTATTATAGTTTGACTTGCATACAGCGGTCACTTTGTACGTTTAAAATTAATTGCTAAATATCGATAACGGACACTGTACGATATGAATAAACCAGAAAATATATTTTAGAAGATAAGTTTAAATTAAATTACTTTAAACTGTAGATGGTGAATTGTGAACGTAACTACATAGTTACTAATACATATTAGTCATGAAGTTTGGTAACACAGTAGAGCATATCCTATATACTATATTGAACCAAAACCATACATCAATTTGGGCCCGTGTGTTTAAAAATTAAATGGCCCTCTGTTCTCTTTTCAAAATTTTTATCATTGGGCCCACTATTATGGATTGGTGCCCTGGGCCTGTGTGTTTAAAACACGCAACGACCCAAGTTGTGCACTAATACTAAACTATATCCAAAAATTATTAAGTATGATTATGATTATACCATTTTAAAATTATTCGTTGGCAGTGACTATTGTACAGGTAAAGTTACTATAATCCTGTATGGACCGGTTACGAGTACGGGATACCGTTGGGCGTCAGTCGTTTCCGCCAAAACGAAAAAGGTTTGATTTTCATTTCCGCCAAATCTATTTCTACCTATATTATTGAGCTGGAGTTTGAGAACCCCTAGTCTGTCTGTAGTGCTATCGACCATCGATGTACATGTACCATGTAGATAAGCCAAGGTATATTGAAGATATCATAAAGAGATAATTTATTTTAAACGTAGAAATACCTACATAATATTACAAATAAATATAAATCGATTTAATCTATATCAGGTGTAGATATTTCAGCAGTGTCTGTGTTATCGGGATCGGAGTTCTGTGATCGGATCTGTGGTAACAACGACGAAATTAGGAGTCTACATGAATCGTGAATAATATACGTCTATTAATTATTGAATAATATATTGGAATATTATATGGAATTCATAACGAGTAAACGTGGTAAAAAAATGATTGTGATTGATGGGTTCAAATTTAATTTTTCGTACAAATCTATTAGTAAGTCAATTTTTCAAAGTTAATTTTTGGGGGTCAATGAGAACCACCTCCTCGTGATAGCCCCTGGGTAACTCTAAATGGTTCTCAAACTATAATTTAGACAGGTAGGTAGAAATAGATTTGGCGGAAATGAAAATCAAACCTTTTTCGTTTTGGCGGAAACGAAAATCGAGTTTTTTGGCGGAAACGACGACCACCCATACGGTTTTGCGATCACGAACGGGTAAAATTATATGGGTTTCTCATAAGAAACTGGGTAAAATTGGCGAGTAGTGTGGGTAAGACACTGTTGCTGTGTTAAGTGGGTTTCAGGTAAAAAATGTGAAGGTAGACAAGATAAACACAATAAACTATGTTTATTTTCTTAGCAGTAATTTAAAAATTATTAATATGTACCTATTTAGGTTGAAAATCGACATACATTTGAGTTATTTGTATAGAAAAAGTAATGAATATAAGAAAAAGAAATAATAAACAAATTTATTTACTATCAATTGCCGCAAACTTGAATATAGATCGTAATAACAGTAAAATAATATAATATTGGGAAAACGTGTCAGATACAAAAACACTGAAGTTTTTTTCCACACAGACAACACATAAAAAAATATTGATAAAGCAGTTAAATGTTTAATAATAAAATTGATGACGCGTGCATATATTTTTGAACAAAACGGAAATTAGAATTTTGTAATAGGAGACAAAATGGTACTTTTAGAACTGATACTATTTGTTTTTTTTTGTCTGTAGTGAAGATGTATGTTTTTCCATTGTATCTATGCTTATTTGATGTCTACCACTGTGACTGGGCAATATGCCACACATGACTCACCGACATCAGTTGTTTTTTGATTAATTAATGCAAATGAGTGTGTTAATAATAATTAAATAAATATCAACGGCGATGGTTCGGAAACGGTCCATACAAATTTATTGTGAATACAATAATTACCTTCTTTTTAACATGCACGTACTCCACGAACCAAATTATATTACCATCTAATTTTATAATGTAATTGTATAAAATCTGTTATTTAATTACTGCAGGGTTGAACATTAACTAAAAAGTAATACATTTAACATTTATTTTTATTTTTCTAACATTAAAAGTAAATATAACGACAATTAAATAGGTAACTACATCTTAAAGCAAGACGTAACAGAATCATATGATGTATAGTTCAATACCTGTATAATGTCTTCATCGATTAAGAATATCACATATAATTCGGCACAATAGAAGGTTTACAAATGGAAGTGGGCGAATACATACATCTCAGTACCTAGGCTTATTCATTGCATGTGTTATTCAATGGAAAGTATTATAAAAAATAGTAGTGAGACTAGTTATAACAGAAACATGTAAAGAAATAAGTTATGATTTCTAGATGAGTAATTGATATCTAAAATGAATACCAACGACATATTGTTATAATATAAAGTTATTAGATTAACAGAAAGAGAAAGAGACAGACTACAAGCTTAGTTAAAATAAATTCTTAAATATGATATTTTTTAACATTTGAATTTTATTATTGGTACAAAAATAAAAATAAACATACATTATGTATATGTAATATTAAATGTTGATATTTTTTAATATAAATTATATACGTAAAGTAAAAATAAAGATTTGGCATATTATATAAGTTATATTTAAAGAGATTATTAATTAAGAAAATATTAAATGTTAACGAATATATTAATACATTTTTATCTTTTAATATGATACAAAGAAGACATTTACTTAAACGATAAATTAGAATAGTCAAATAAAGCTAATTGAGGCACAACATTAGCATATCCCCATATAGTGTTTAAACATTAAATAATACGTTATATCTTATAAATACCATTAAAATATTTAAAATTATCACGCAATTCTATAATCGGTTACATCGATTAGTATAAATGTTACAAGTCTCTCAAAGTCATAACTCAAAAGTAATTAGGTATCACAAGAGTTGAGTTTTGACTTAAGTAAAAGTAGAATTTCACAAAAATATTACCATAATGTCCTTAGCTATATAATATATTACTTTGAAGTATCTTCGTTTTTACTATTGATTACATTCAATTTTAACTGCTTTTGAAATCGGATATGTTGAAAAAATTTCTTATCAAATATTTTATTAGCTTGACTATTACATATTTGCCATATATTCGATACCGGTTATTACGACGGTGCCACTCTAGTTTCCGGTTTTTAATATTATTCGAACATAATGAATGACTGCGTGTTTTAACGTTTTTAAAAATATCTATACAACTATGTATATATCTGTAT
Organism: Rhopalosiphum padi; assembly: GCF_020882245.1. Lineage (NCBI taxonomy): Eukaryota > Metazoa > Arthropoda > Insecta > Hemiptera > Aphididae > Rhopalosiphum > Rhopalosiphum padi. The sequence goes on from NW_026869996.1 coordinate 12,192,586, forward strand.
ATTATTAACAATTTATACGTACAAATATAGTATAAATGCACTTTCTTCTCGATGCCAATTTTCTGTTTTTCATTATTTTATATATAACAATTATACGTAGGTATAAGATATGCATTTTGAAAACCTGATTAACGCCATGTCATGCACAAACAAATAGAAAAAAATTGGTTTGCGCCCAATACATTTAATAATATATGTATAGGAACATCAGTCCTTGTAGTAAATAGGTTAAAATATTTTGTTATATAGTAACGATAACGGTGCAGCAGAGACTTCAGCGGAAAAACGATATTATTTGGAAGTATTAATTAACGGTTGCGGAAATCGAATACGCGCAGTACATATAATATAAAATAATAATAACGGTTTGTTCGGGGACCACGTTATATACATATTACATATAATAATTTAATTCCGAGCACATATAAAAAAAATTATCGTGCCTAATAAACCGTATGATGTTTGTGCGATATAGGTGCAGAGTTAATGCATGTGCCTATATTGTGCCTATATATTATATACACAGGCCACGGGGTGGTTCTTTTACCGCAAACTATCGGGTAATATCACGAGTAAAGTAATTTTTGAATTACTATTTTTATGAAACGAAGATATGAGTACTATTTTACATTTTTCTACATATTATATTGGTTGATTTGAGATAAAAAGTAATCGCGATTACTCACAACCTGTATAATAAACTCCGCGATGGTGGAACAGTTTGAGTCATAATAACAACAAAAATAAAAATATAATAATAATAATATGCATTCGGCTGCAGCAAGTTGGTCGTCGGAGATTCCGGTCACGAGAGTTTATCGTTGAGGTGACTGACTATAACATGAAAAAGTACCTATATACTGCAATGCGCGTTGGGTAAATCGGCGGTGCATTGTCCAGCGCAGAAACCTTCCCATTGTGCCGATCGCGTATGGTGATGGACGACGATTATAATACGCATGTAGGTACGCATATTGTGTCCGTACGGGGGCCGTGGCGATCAACTCGTGTGATCGTATGTAACAATAATAATACATAATATACCTATAACGATGAAGCGTAGTAATAATAATGGTTTGTCGAATCATAACGGGTCTTTTCCATTATTATTTAACGAACTCTGCGACCGATGTCGACGGGCATGGCGAATTTTGCCGGACCGTACCCACGCGGACTCTAACGAAAAGAAAAAAACGGATCACTAAACGACGGTGTTACGACGAAAAAATAAAGATATTCTACGTTATAATTATAAAAATATAAAAAATACCGCAATCACGATGCATCCTATCATTAAGCAAAGGAACGGCGATAATATATATGTAGATATATATTAAAAGTTTTTTATTTCGAGAAGTGAAATTTTTTTTGTAGTTTAAGAAATATGCAAACAACGATGGGTATGGTTTTTTTAAACTTAAAATAAAAAAAACACTGTGCTATTTTACAGGTAAATATGCATAACCAACCGTCCGATTTATATCACGCAAAAAAACGATAAAAAAAAATATATATATATAAACATATACACAAGTCTTATTATAGGTTCAATTATAAATTATTACCCTTATTTCTAAATCATTATGTAAATGGAAAAATAAAAAACCGAACAAAAGCAAAAATCATCAATTATTTTAATAATCACGATAGTGACTATAATGATTATAATCTTCATAGACCCATAGTAATGTTTTTACTTGAAAATTTGTTAATTTGTAATAATTATACTACAAAGTATTTATGGTCAATAAAAATTGATAAACATTTTTATTATGAAACAATTATAAATAATGTATAACTATAGATTAGATACCTAGTACAAAATATAGCCTTCATTTGTAAATTACTAAATTCAGAAATTGCATAAAATAGGATAATGCAATAATTGATCCAGAAAAAACAAACATTAAATACGGTGCTATATCGGTATATTTCAGTTTAGTGTACCTATCGGTCACGGACAAATTGACATAAATAAACCTAGTATAGCTTTAAATTAACTAATTAGACCGAAATTGGACGTAGCACTTTTCTCTAAACTTTCCTGTTTTTAAAAACAGTCACCAAAACTCATCAAAATCATTTTTGTGTAATTTTAGGGTCTATAAGCTACAAAAATAAATAAATTCCCTTTGGTTGTATATTTGAAATTTTGAAAAAAAAAACTAAATCAAAATTATTATAATTTATTTAAAAAAAAAAAATACAGTTAATTTTTTTAAATTATATTTCTGTAACCAATGACAATACAAATAAGAAATTATTCGATCGTCATGAATCAAAACTAAAAAAAAGAAGCTACCTTTAAGGGTTTAAAAAAGTAGTTAAAACACCCCTGGCTCTCAAGGAATCTATCGATATAACTTTTAATTTTTATTAAATCGGTCCAGTATAGTTTCTGAGATAGATCATTTGATAATACAAACCATTTCATGAACAGATTAAAAACAATAAAAACTAATATCAACAAAATCATATGTCATTGTCTATATAATATTCTTACCTTTAAATTTGATAATAGGTAAATTTACTCTAATATTAAAGCTAACATTACAAAATGTATTCTGCTGAATGACAATTTGTTATGACTTATGATGTACGTTAGTAAGACAGGGACAACACATGCGGGTATGGTGTCCTCTTAATATCAAAATAATCATAAAAATACACAAATGGTATAAAAATTATTTGCAAAGATATAATATAAAAATTCGTATAGTTAGTGAAATACGCGTGTTTAAACCTAATAAGTAAATTAAATGTGTGGAAAAATAAGGTAATGACGATGACTGAATTTAAAAATTTTAATATATTTATATATAATAAAAATCTTGTAAAATATTAAAATAAATACCTACAATATGAACTAATATGTATAGTAAACCTTCCTTAGCGATAAGTTTATTTTTTAAATATGTATGTATTTGTACCCTGGAGTAGATGTAATAAGTGAATATGAAATAAAACAGCGGATTGCTTGACAAACGAAGCCACTAAAGTGGCGACACTACCTCTATATTGTTTTTATTTAATTTCTAACCGTTTAGGTTAGATTGTGTAATTTTGTGTGTTAGTTATTTGAAATTAATATTTTAAGCATAATTAGACATGCGTTTAAAGCTTTGGTTTTAATTTGATGTTATTAGGTAAGCCAATGATGGTGACTAAAAAGTATTTAATCAATTGGGAGGAGAAATTATAATATTATCCGAAAATATCTCAGCCCTCAGACCAAGAAACAACACGCAGGCGAATATGATGGTGTATGGTTATGGTATGGTCAATATGTTATGCAAGGACTTAAATTTATTTAGGTACTTTGAATCGCCATTTTTTTGTACTATAGACAGTCATGAGTTCAATGTTTATGGTAGCATATAAATGTTTTATGAATTTGTTTATAATAACCTCTTTAGTTATACAACAATAAATTATGATAATATATAATCCTATATATTATATTATATTATATTATATAATCCTTAATAATTATTTTATATTTATCAAAAAATATAACTATTTATGCAAAAACTAATTTAACAATAGTTTAGTAAATTTATTTGGGATACAGACCACATATTATGTAATACGTGTATTGTTAAAAATCATTATCATTAAGCACTTCCTATTAAAGTTGTTTATCATTATTTATGTAAAACGATTCGTGCGAAAAAAATTCGCAAATGATAATATTACAATCATTCATAAAAATAGTATAATATATAATATATTTGGTAATTATACTAAATATAGTTTAACACATTTTTTGTTTATTTTTTTATAAATATTGATGAGAAAATTTTAGTTTGGTCAAAAAATTTGAAAATATATATGTACAAAATTTATAAGTTATAACCAAATAACCTAAAAAAAATTTATTTTTTATTTATAAAAGATATTTAAAATTTGTATACACAGAATAATAGGTACAATAAAAAAATTAAAAAAAATAAGATAACATAGAATACTAGACATGGAAACATGATGGAAAAAAAGAGTCCATCGACACTATACCTACTTCCAATTACAATTTAGGGGGAAATATTTAAATATAACGATTTACTTTATTGACATAATAAGTTTAAATTTGGATGAAATGAGATGTTTAAACGAAAAATAATGATGTTAGTAATTTTTTATAATTAAAAAATATTATTCTTGATTACTTAAAACTTTTAACATGTATTATTATATATAAGTATATAACTACCTATATACAAATAATGAAATTTTCAAATGCAATTATGTTTTTGGCAAAAATTAATTCATTCTACCGTATTACCATGATAGAAAAATTGTTCACTATAATAGCAGTATAAATATACATAGTAGGTAATAGGTATATCGGCTGGCTATATTGTCTTCGCTCAAAATCGTTTTTTCTATGAAATGATTTATTATTGATTGTTCAAATTAAACATAACATTTAATAGTTACTTATTCAATGATTAGGTAAACACTACACCTACTGTACAGTAGGGCGATACCTACTTACCTCCTTTTTATACATGTATTTTAAATAATTATCGTGTATATCATCTAATAGACCTTATTTTTAATACGTATTATGTATAAAAAAAAAAGTATATTATATTTTCAATAATAGATAACAACGTTAAACTGTTAAATCAATTCCGTCACTAGAACAATATAATATACGCTTTAAATGTTTTTAACAATTTGTTTTGGTTCTTACCTTAAGATTATGAGCAATTTGTTTTATATAAAACATTTCCATGTCTTGTATAACATTTGGTTTTCCACTGGTTTGATTTCCGGTGGTCTCCAAATAAGCGGAATTTCGGCGTTTATCTTTCAGCGTTAGAGCGGCCAATGGCGGAAAACACGAATTCATGGCCGATGGTCAAATTTGACTACTGTAAAAGGGACGCATGGAATTTTACACTTTGGCAGAAACAAAAGTGGAGAGAAAATTATTAAGTCCTGAAGTGGATCTGATCCAAATCAGCAGTGTATCTCTCTATTTTAGTCGTCGCCATCGTCGTGCGTCGAGTCGTTGTAACGTCTAACATTTTATTATATCCTATCGGTCAAAACCACGGTGTATATGTACTTAAACGCAGAGAATAATGGTTCGCATGAATTACCAAAAACAAAAATTAGAACGTCGACAACAGAAAGGAGCTCATTCTTCTTTGATCACAAAGGGCACATGCCGTGCTTATTAATAAACAATAAACATTAAGAATAAGTTATAATCATTTTTCTTCCACTATTATGTACAAGATTTTTAAAACAAAGTCTTGAAATTCTAAACTACACTTTTAATTGTACAGCATCAAGATTATGGTTTTATTAGGATGTACAGACTACAGACGCATAAAATCATGTTTAGAATGTTTAAATGTACACAAAAGAAAATTTAAAAAAAACACGCGGTCCAAAAAAAAAAACGAATGATTAAGGGAAAAATACACAGAATTATAAAATTTAAATAATATTAGTTTAACGAAACAATCAGCCGTTAAAATAAAAGGTTAAGAAATATTATCCTTATAATACCCCGTAATGCAATATAAAATATCGGTTCTCAATAAATAACGTCATAACGAAATACAATATACATATTATAACTATTTAGTATGGCTACGTATAATATATATAAATTAATTAGATATGTATCAAACCCAACAATAATGTCTCTATTACATGGTGCACATTGAACTTGGTACACCGAACTTTAGCTTAGTAAACAAAAAAATTATTGATGTTAGTATACATTGTTTGCTTATTAAAAAGAGATAGAAAAATAAAATGTCACAATATCAGTTATTATTCAATAATAAAGTATGTTGTTGACATTTTCGGGTGACCTACATACCTATATATTAGGTACTTTGCCATTTCAGTACTGAAATTTTCATATTCCTAAAGCTTATAACAGCTGCTGAGCTGCATATCATAGCAATGTTTAATTTAATCTAATTTTGTTTTTAATTGATCAAATCATTTGTAGTTTAGGACTTCTAGGATAAACGGTTGATATTTGTTAATTTTTGCACGCAATTAATCAAAGGGGCCGTCCGGGGAATGAATCCTCGAGGAACAATACGTGTATCAAATTTCCTAGTCCAGCGTCCTTCTTGTTATTCATGAATTATTATTATGAGTACGACTTCGGACTTTCTAATTTATTTTTAAAAACTACTAACGACAATTTGAATGCCATTAAAATGGTATGAAATGAATAACTATTATTGTATTTATTCGGCCAAACGGATAAAATATATAAATGCTACAATACGAATCTTTTAAAAAATATGCAAGTTTTATAGTCCAATATTATTCATTTTCATTTAATTTAAAAAGATAAATATAAGTATAAATAAGATTATTACAGTTGAACGTAATTAAAAGTCAAAAGGATTAATATCAATATTATAATCAATAAATAATAGTGAATTGATGACTTTTTAAAACTATAAATAATTATTAATATATTATAACCTATTTATCTAACAAAATTATAATAAATATAAAATGTATCAATTCATGAAAAATGATAATTATATAAAATTGTTCAATAAATACTCTTGTTTCATATGAAATAAAGTTTAAAACTTGACTTTTAAATTATTAGTATCGATTATGTCAGTTACGAAGACCCTTAAGCCAATTTAATGATGTACAAAGGACGCTAAATAGTATTACACCGTGTACTATAAAATCTTTGTATAGTTGCATGTTTGGTTAATAAAAATGATACGTAAATAATAATTTTAAAAAACACCTAGTCCTCCAGACTAAGAAATATGTTTTATGTATAAATGTAATAGTTATAACTTATATTCATTGTTTCTATCTAAATTCCAACATTTATACTATTGAGCAGACAACATTATTTCATCAGAATACTAATATATAGCTAAGATGATACCTGCATTAAAAAAAAATACAATATGTTCTCGATAAACAGATAAGTAAACCAAATAAATTCGGAACAATCTCCTACACGTGTTTGCAGTTACTGGAATGATAACACGATAGTATAATATACACTGTGATAGGGAGAGAAACATAAAAGATAACATTTAAAAGCTTTCGGTCGTAAATACAAATGACTAGCAGTTGTAAGAAAACATTAATGAACTTGTAAACATATAAATATTATAAATCAAATATGATTCCTAAAGACAGCTATAGTAATGTTTTTAGGGTTTTGCCGCCCGGTTTCGTTCGCTATAGAAATGTCACGCGAAAACCGGTTCCGCACCTTTCACAGAGTATTGAGAAATATAAGCAAAAAAGTTCAGAACAATCAAATGGGGCCCATACAACCTTAAACAATATTTTATCATAATTATTAATTAAATTATAATAAAAAATATATAGTTTACTGTTGAAAACTTAAAATATTTGAGTCAAACGCGCACCATGCACCGCTTTGAAATATAGTTTATTTAATGTTAAACTATTCATATTGATTGACTTCGAGTATTGATTAACACTTAATACAATAAATTTGTTGACGGATGCATTATAAATTGTTTACAGTAATAAATTATGAAAAATAAACCTCTATCAAAAATAATAGTTATAACTTATTTGTTATTTGTATATTATGCTACATGATTTTATTTTATTTAAAATTTTAAGAAATTGATAGAATGTTTTACTTATAGGTGCATATATTTATACATGTATATTATAACAAACAAGAAAACATGAAGAATATTATTAGTTATTACCTTATGACTGAGCAATTTAATAATTCTATAAAAAAAAAAAGAATTCCAAATCCCAAATGTATTAAAATACTAAGAGATTGATTATTAAAAATTCGAGAAAACCTTATATTCACTTACGATTATCATTATATATATATATTATATAGGTACCTACTTAAAAATTAATTTTAATCACCTTTTCTCATACATACAAACACACGCGGTACACAATATATACAAACAAATATAAGTATACGAAAAAAGTATATTATGCAGCCGCAACGTATAAGTCACTCTAAAAACGCCACTTAATGTCTTACACACTTGAAATCTCAGCCTATAGAAAATGTTAACCTGCCTAGCTGGTTAAAGTAAAAACATACAAACGTACATCGTAAACTGTAAAGTAACGACCATTTGATCTTACCGCGTATCATATTATGTTCATATTTTACGAGTTGTTTTCGACGATAACGTCGAAACTAGAACGAATATTGCGAGGGTCGTAAATTTTTAGAAGAGAGTAAGCTGTTCATAGGTACACCGCGAATCAACTCTAAATCAACGGATAAACAGATGATAGAGGAAGACAACGTAAACAACGTATACGACTGATTTCGTAGGAGACTACGGCGACGACGCACAACAGATTATGATTTATATTAACCGAAATGCTGCAGGTGGTCATCTTCAAGATTTTATCGACCAAACTCGTGACAAACTTACATAATATTCAAAGCAGGACATCAATTAGTGAAACGACGGCGGCGAAGACGGTTTCCGTTTCTCGAATAATATAACAATATACGACACTATATTATGATACTATGCACTGCACTTTACTATCACTTATATCGCACAGGCATAAACACACGACAAAGGTGCGGCGGCCACTGGCACGAACGCACGACTACGGTACTACGCGCGAGGACCAATGTCGGACGCGGCGTGGGTTATTTTTATTCGGTACACGACACGCGACCTGCCGGCCGATGTAAGCACTAATCGCACAGCGAAGGAAACGATGATGTCATCGCCCACGATGATTGAAGACCAACAATGACGACTCGGTCGACTCGGATGCAAAATATTTTTTGTGGCATACTATCTAACTAGGGAGAAGATTCTTGCTGGTACATACGCGTATATGTATAATTTACATATAGCCTCCTCAAAAACATATTCACATTTTCACGTTTGGCAAGTAGGTCGAATAGGTCGATTAATTTTTGGAATGATTTCTCATATTTTTTAAATTAATTAAAAATCTAATTTTAATTTGGTCTTATTTTTAAAATGATTTGTGTATATTTTTGACTCAACTTGTCTAATTTAAAAAATAAAATATTTCGATAAATTATATCATGACTTATTCAATATAAATGAATAAGTTACAACATATTATCTTTCTGTCCATAAGCTTATTTTTATGATAATTGGTCAAACTCAATAAAATAAACACGACAATATTTAAATTTTGAGATAAAATAAAATCATACAAAAGAAGAAGGTGAAGGATCCTCTCCAATTCTGGTGTCCCGAAGATGTTCCAGTAATATATATGTATATGAGTATAATGAGTTAATAAAAAATACCTATATATTTATTGACCGATTTGAACTGACGACAAACAAACACAGGTTTTGATGATTTCATAAACATATACAACAGTTAAAATATATTTGAGTATACATTATACAGTCAAGTGCCCGTCATCAGAAGTCATATTATATTGGCTATAGATATACGGAGTAATATAATTCAAGAGAAAATAAGACACTTGATCCAGTGGCGTATTTAGGATTTAGGGTATATTATTATTTATTTATTTATTTCAGCAAAATCAATACCATTATTTCAATACAATAATCAAATTACAATAGTTAAATTATTACAATAATAATATATATAGCCATATATGCGTATTTAGTGAGAAGATATAACTAAAATTGTCGATGCCAAACGGTTCAAAATTGTATTACTTACTGATAGAGTGATAAATGGAAAAAATACATCTATAACTTTATAAAAATAACTAAAAAAAGGTAGGTTAAGAAGAGATGTCCCTCCCTCGCAAATACGTTATTATAACTTGAACAAATAAATTATTGACGCTTTAAAGTTAAGTCTAAAAGTCTCATGTACCTACTATTTTACTTCTATATTATACGACATTAAATCATACTGCTATTACTATCTACGTTTAATATATGTACAATCGTTCATTACCAGGTATTCGGGTTCAAACTAAAATTTTTGAATTTATGAAGTCTTTAAATTATTATTTTAAATATTATACAATCGATCAATTTAATACCATTATAAATTGAGTAAGACATTTCTAACGAAAAAGAATAAATTTAAAAATAATAATACAATATTAATTATAAAATATACCTAATATATTTGTATTATAATTTACTACAATATATATAGTCAATCAAATTATTGAACCTAATCGACATTGGATTTAAAATTATAACATAAAAATATGATATATATTTTATTATAAGATCGGCAGTCGTCTTTCTCCTTAACTTAAATTCAATAATATTATATAAATTTTTTCCAAAATGACCAGAGTGTAAAACTATAAAAGTAATTAATAAGTATGTATAATTTTGTGATACTATAATCAAGAATTGTATAAAGAACCACGAAAATATTTAGAAATATTTATATATTATAATTCTAAAATTTGAATCATTCTTATGATTAATGATGATGATTGATAAATGACCAAAAATTAACAATTATTATAACATTAACAGAAATATATTTTATTCAATTATAAAATTGATATATATTTGATATGATTTATAATAAAATAAATGTCAAAGTAGGTGGTACTATTGGTACTATAGTTATTACTAAAATTATAATTATTAATTATTAATCCAAGTACATAAAAATATACAATAATGGTAATAATATTATAATAATATTCATAATATTATCAAAAACATAAAAATAATTCTTGTACTAAAAGAAACATCAGAGTGACACACAATTCACATTCATATTAATAATTATTAATTTATATTTAAGTATCAAAATTATAAACAAAAAATATTCAAAATTTAATACAGACAATAAATTATATATCTATAGTGGAATGTGCGATGCAATAATTAGGTACGATTAGTGCATACGAATGAGTTTATACCTACAGCAATAAAAACAGAGAAACTCTCTAAACTAAACTAAATTGTCTTATCATAAATTTTTAAGCTTCAAGATATATTTTAGTTATATCGGAATGTTTGTGTATAAATAATAAATATATACCAAAAATTATATCATAATACATAGGAAAAAAACGAGTAAGAATCGTTTTATAATTAAATTACTACAAACTAAATGTTGCTTATGCCTGATATGCAATAAATTAATACCATTACATAATAATATATATATTTTATTATATTTGATAAAATAATCTAGACCTAATGTTTATATACGAATAAATAGTTAACTTCCTTAACTAGAATAAATTATCATAAAATAAATTTAAATAATTTAAATAACTTACATAAAAATCGTTGTGTAATACCAAACATACATATTTCATGTAAATTCATTCATTATATATGTAAAAATGTTCTTCTTCCCAAATACTTATAAAATCAATATACCTAATCAGTAATCAATAATATAATCAATGAATAATATACGTATATGCACCAGTCAAATCGTAATAAAGAAAGTTCTATCATTAATTTATGTATAATATATATTATATACACAAGTAAAATAATAATTCATTTACAATATGAAGTAGTTAAAATATATTGTATAAACTATATTTTATGTAGAATATTAAATTTTTAAATATTTATACGAAATCAATCAATTGTTCTTTGAAATAAAATGGATTTATAAGTATATAATACATATTTTAAAATTTTGATCGTTTAATCCATAATAATAAAAAATAAAAAATATATATATTTCATCATATTTTCAAAATGCAAAGATTAACCATTTTATTCAAGAATATATATTTTGTTCTGCCAAACGAACATTATGACGTTAACTTATATCATAAAGTATTAATCAATAGCGATGTAATCAATATAACTATTGGTAGTTTTTACCCTTAAACATGTTTCCTGATCATATTTCGTGAAAACTAACTTATACGTGTTCCATAATTCCAAGAATTAGGGTGTATTAGGGCTCCTATGAATCAAATAAATAGTGGCATTAGTAATATGTGCTAAAACAGATGTAGTTTTAAGAGAATTCTACACCCGCCTGTTGACTCCGTCTTACAAATATTAAACAACGCAAATTTGTGTTTAACAGAACGAATTTGGTGTTGTTAGCTTTGATATATTAAAAGTAAATTGATTTATGATAAAATTTAAAGGTTAGAACAACCCTGTTATAATATTATATTCATCGTCTGTTTTTTACGATATTTAAATGAATTTATTTAAATTTTAAATCCTGATCTTGGAATTTTTAAATATTTTAAAAATTATAAAGCCATATTATTTTCAATTACTTAAAATTTTATTTGATACTTGCGCTATTTAATAAATGTTTTATGACAATAAAAACTTCTTTTCAAAATAAAAGAACCAACGTTTTTACAGTAAATTAATAATTAATCTTATAATATACAAAATTCAATATTTTTTATTTTCAAATTACGAGTAAGTACACTGTAAATACATAGTGAGCATGCATGGCGGGGGTTTAGTAAACTCCCACACGAAGCAGAAAGGTGACGGTTACATATGTGAATTTCTACATGAACAAAAATACACCAAAATGTATTTTCCTGTACGACGATAAAATTAAATGCATTGCTTTTAGTACTGAGTTAGTATTACTATCAAGTGTCATATCTACTATCCAGCCACCACATATTATCTAGACTTATCTTTATTAGTTATTACCTATGATACGATATAGATATGAACAATCCATTTTCTTAAATTAAATACTGGTTGATAATTTAATTTTTACTGTGATTATTATTATTATTATTTATAGTATATAAAGTTTATACTACGTATTAAATGAGGATTATACCTACATATTATTATGTACGAACTGGATTTAATTAAGAATTGGATTAGATTTGTTTTTATGCATCACTGATACAAATAAAATTTAACCCCGCCAACTATACATTTAAGTTGTCAGTCATAATTCTGAATAAACTGAAAAGGAAATTTGTATTAGTTACAATTTGTTTTTTGTAGTATTTATTGCGTATCCATGAGTAATTTTAAGTAGTTATACTTATATCTCATGTATAGGAATTTACAATTTACATTCATCTGCATAGCAAATTACACTGAACAAACTTAAAAACTTAATTTAATACATTATAATTACTAACTTACAATATATATGAATAATAAAAATAATCTTTATTTTATTGAGAAATAGTATGTTGATTAAATATTATTTTAGACGATTATTTTTAACTACAAAAAAACATAGTATTTACTAAATCATAATAATCGAAAACAACTTGCCCTTTAATCAACATAATATATGCACAAGTGCTTGCTCATAAATCCAGTTTTACAGGCACGGACCAAAAATATGTATTTCTAAATTGCCATCAATCATAATAATAATACGGAATATTTTTCTGTATTATTATTATTGTCCATAAAAGCCTACATGATGAGTTGTAATAATGGACTGTAAAATATAATTGCTGGTATTTTAAATATACCTACCTACAAAAATATTTGAAGCGTTTTATCAAATATAAAACTTGTCAGAATAGAGTGATCTGTAATTATAAAAGACCGAAATACATTTATTTGATAACGGACAGAACCAATTTCTTCTAAAATCAAGTTTTCGTAATCACTCACATGCTATAGCCTCATAGTAAATAAAATTATACATTCTTTTTTTCTTTTTCATTTTTTTTTAGCCGTATTAAATACGATAAACAGTGATAATATTAAGTAAATCATATTTGATAGATTATTATTTACATTTTATATATTTCTCTTAGAGAATAATATATATATGAATGCACTATGTTTTTAAATTAGTTGAATATAGATAAGATATACATAAAAGATATAAAAGTACTCATTTTTATATGTTACATAAAAATGAAATTTAGTTACTAAATTTTAGTATAAGAATATTGTCTACAATATGCTTTTGATGTATCTAAAATAAGTTATATTACGTTTCAATTAAGGGATATAAAATTATATAATCAAAACAGAATTAAACTCATTAATCTATTTAAAAAAAGAATAATATGGTTATTTTTAAAAATATAAACTCATAAATAAATATATTTTTTGTTCGCTCGATAATTTTCAACCTATACTATAGAAATTATTAAGTATGTGATATTTAACTGATATATATAATAATTTAACCTCGAAAGTCGTGTCAGTATTAAAAATATAATTTTTTAACAACTTGAAACTATGTAAAAAAATGTTTATACTTTTTGAAATATTGAGTGTACAATGATAAAAGAATCACCCTGTATAACATACATTTAATTTAATTATTTTTTTTATAGTTAATACTTAAATATACATTTAAAATTTTAAAAACTAATGTATTTTCTATTATGTATATGTTTACATGAAATTAGTAAAGTAATTTTTATAAATACAGAAACTATAGATAAGTACTAAAAATATTAATAAATTGCTTGCAAATAAATTTTATTTTTAATGTTGAATAAATAACAAGAGTTCATTAATAAATATACAGGAAAATGGGTATTTAGAGACAAAATTAGATTTAGAATATAGAAGCATGTAATCTATTGCTTCTAAACAATGTTATTTCCTCTAAAAATGTTCGATTAAAAATTGAAGATTTGTATGTAGCAATATATTATTAATTAGTTAGAAATTGCATTAAGTTGATACTTTATTAAAGAGGTGTAATAACTTTTAAATTTTGGGCGGAGTAATGAATGTATTTATTTTACAATGATGTGATTTTTATTTTTTGCGTCTATCATCACTTTTGGAGGCATGACCAGAATGACAAGAAAAAAAATCACATATCATTGTAAAATCAATAGCTCAAGTCGCTCCACTCAGAATCTAAAATCAAAGAGAAATGAAAATTTTTATGAAAAACCAGTTTTTGACAAAAACGTTTTTGTGTTTTAGCGTAACTTAAAATCAAATAATAACTATATAGTTTTCTTTTCACTAAATGTTTGTTAGTATTACATAACAATACAATTTTCAAAATATTTTGTCTCTTTTTGAGCAATTTTAAGACACTATAATTATCTCTGTAAGCAATGTTTTGGAACTGAGCACTTCCTAAACCATTTTTTTGAAAACACTATCGTTATTGCTTTTAGTAGGAATTATAAATTATAGAAAATGATAATATACAGTTTTGTATCTAAGTATAACAATAGAAAGGGGTGCACTGTCGTGCAATCTCTATACTCTATATACAGCTCAAACAAAATATTTAATAGTATTAAATTTTATATAATTATCATATTATAGCCAATATAGCCTGTACATAGGTTTATCGTGTTTATACCTATAATAAATAAATCAATAATGCATTTTATAGATATATATATCGATGAAGAATTGAACTCTTTAAAACTAGTCTTTTCAATAAAATGTAAAACGTGTAATTCTTAGGAGTAAATATATAAGTATTAAAATATTATGTTCTTTAATAAATATAGGTACTAATTCAGAGTTAATCAATTATTACGCTTTCTTACGAATCGTGCGAAGCCGATTCAATTCACACATCTTAGATACAATAGATACATTTATAATTTACAAAAGATTTGGAATAAAATATAAATTTATAAATTTACCTTTATATGAATCTTAAATTACAAATCCTAAATACTAAATATTAAAAAAAATAATTAAGAATTTATTTATGTTGTAATAAATTACAAATGTAATTTGTATATAGTGTAAAGGTAGAGGTTATATATGTATATCAACATCAATTGAATTTTATGTATCATATGATGATATAATATTGACTATAAATATTTGGTATATATTTTATTACGTTTTAGATTCAAAGAGACGCAACAAATATAACAATATTTACTAAATTAGTTTTACAATAAATTAATAGATATTACTTTTTTTTTTAAGGTGAAGAAATTTAAAAAAAATGCCATATTATACCTAATAACTTATTAATGAAATTATTTTAATGTTTATTTAAATACGTGTTTAAAAAATTAAAAATATTACTGTTTCGTAATCAAGTTCCGATTCATAAGATATGAATTAAATAAAGTCAGATTCTCACTACCGTTATATAGGGTTGATTATATTCAACTTGTAAGTATAATATGTTGCCTATATTTTATCACCCACCTGTGTATTAAATATACGGTACACGAAACAACACGGTGTAATATGAACCCGGTCTATAAGCTAGAGTTATTAATAATTACCAATTGATAAAAAAAAACATCATGTGTAAACACTAAACAACTAATATGAATTCAGAATAAAAAATAAACACAATAGTAATAAAAAACCGGATATAAATATTAAAATATATAAAAAACAGTTGGGGAGGAAAATAAATAATTTAAACCTATTTATTTTAAAACGATTGTGTAAGAACATATTCATGCCCATTCAACAATTTATTAATAAAATAGAATAATAAACAATTTTAATAAACCAATTATTCAAACATATCATGTTATACACTTCTTATGTTTTTAATTTAATACGTTTAATTCAAATAAACAAAACAATTTTAAAAAGTATTTTCATACATAAAATAATTATAAAATAAATCTAACATTATTTCTCAGAGTATCCCTATAAATTTAATTATTGAAGATATATTCTATATACATTGTATAATATATATAATATAAAAATGGTATAATACATTAGTTTGATATAACGTGTCAATTAAAATAACGCAATAATTATAACTAGAATCAATAATACTTTTTAATAAATAACATATTATGTTTAGGTAATATTATCGATTGATTTCATGATACACAATTTTAAAATTAAGAAGCCAAATTGTAAATTACAAGAAAAAAAACATTTCATATAAATATCTGTGTACCGTAGATAATATTATATAATTAATATATATATATTATTCGTGTTGTGTAAATAATAGGTCTTCTAATCAGATTACAAACAGTTGTGACATAGAAAATGAATAACAATAACATTTTTTATGATCTTATAGTCAACAATCGGATAATCGATTACGTATATTTTTTTTATCTATTGTGTGTGTAATAAAAAAATAACAACTTAATATTAGTATATTAAAAATTGTATAGTACGACTTGTTTGTGATAATTAATAACTATTGATTAGTTATTTACTAAAATAGTACTAGGAAATAGTAACTAGTCTTGATAAAAATAAATAAATTCATTTTTAATTTTAATAACAACTAAACAACTATAGGTAACATTCGTTAATTGTTATCAATTAATAAAATAACTAATAAATAATACAATTACCATATATAACAGTCGTGAATTATGATGAACATTGGTCAATATTGATGTAAATAAATCACAACATTATAAATTTAAAAAGGCCGATTTAAAAAAAAATTATTGTACCTTTAAAAATAATGTATCTTGTGAGGGAAGTTATAACTATCTTTTACATGTTTCTTTTAAGATATTTATTTTTAGTTATACGTTTTTTAATAAAATGAGAATTTTAATAAATATTTATTCTTAATATGCGATCATTGTTACACGAATCTTTAATTTATAATGTTATATTGTTTTAATTTATATTATTGTCATATTTATAACAAACAGGATATATATATATATATATATATATATATCTTAGATGTATGATGTATCTACCCATAACATAAAATAAATATTTAATTACATAATAATATAGTGTATTTACAGTATAGTTAGATATTGCAGATAGTGATTGCGCATTGTATTTTTTTTTATATAAAAATACATTTTAATTATAAAATAAACAAACTAAATTATTAGATACATAATATAAGGTATATAGAATCCTCAAACTTTGATTTGAAATTACTCATAAAGGATTTTTTTTTTACCTATAGCTCAATCGGTCAGTGGACTTTAATGAAGATTGTCACACACGTATGTTGTTATTATTGTTTGAGTGGATCGTTATTATTTAATACATAACAAAAATAGAAGATGAAAACGCAGTAGTCAATTCAAAAAAGAGAAAACGTACACGTGTCGTTCACAGTGTTAACACTAGATAAAATTATACACAAGGCCATTTCTTAAAAAAATAATTTTATTCCCTTATAAGTTCTACCAAACATAAAAAATATAATATAATGATCATATTGACTAAAACTAAATTAAGTCATTGATTAATCGAGTTAAAAATGTATTAATACCTTTAGCTTATAACATATGTGTATAATGTGTATTATCGATAAGTTATTTACATACTTATAAAAACTATAAGATCAATTAAAAATAGTACAATATTTCAATTCAAAAAATATATTAGCCAGAGAAAAAACCCTAAATAAAAACATATACCTATTAAAAAAACGCATTAGTCTGCAAAAACATAATATTATATAGAATATATGTAGATATACGAATTATTATAAGCTTTAAAATAAAATAAGTAGATCAAATAAACATTTAAATGTAAAAAATTCAATTTTTACACGCTCTCATATACCTATTAAGAGCATTTATATCTCGGTAAATAAATGTGATTTGTCATGGAATATTGTGCGATTTATCCAATGCACGGTTGTATTAAAATAATATAGGTACATCGTATAGAATTCTAGATACTATAGTAGTATATAGTAGACTTCCAAGAGCCTTATAGGTACCATTACATAATGATACAATTTCAGCATTCCAATCATAATATTCAATTAAACACACGGATGTCATCATAGTTAAAATATTATTCTCCTGTTATATTTACAAAACTGTTGTTATTTATGTCAAATGATCAATGAATCGGCGTATCTAAATAATAAAATAAAATTTAGCACTCCTAATCTACTGCTGCATGACGACAGCTAACTCATTACCTTTCACAATATCCGTACAAGAAATACATACCAGCTACCTTCATAAAAAACAGATTTTAACAACCTAAAAATGCATTAAGATATTATAATAACGAGGAATTGAGACTAGGTAGTAATATATATTTATAAACGCTACAAAAATTAAATAAGTTCATTAAAATAAATACAATCTAAATTTAGATCTATAAAAACATTTTTTTTACAAAAGTTTTTCTACCTAGTCGGTTTATTTAACTATATTTATATATTGGGATATCGTATTGATTATACATATATTTATAATTCGATTTTTATCGAATCACAATATAAATAATTTAATTAGGAGTAACATTGTTAAGAGTTTTAGTATATATGTTGATTGTTGATGTTTATAATTATTTAACCTTAGTACCTAAACACACCTAGTTGTTTATTATTAAAGCACAAAATTCTACTGAGACACAAAATAATAAAAAATAAATATTATAATCGTTAAAACGGTATTATTAACAATAATATAATCGTATTAATTTATTGACTAAGTAGGCATAGTCTCGTTTTAAAGATATATATATTATATATATATATATATATATGATATATCTATACATAGAAGAAGGAAGTACAATGCAATATAATAATTCAATTGTTTAAAATGACCGATTGACTGTGAAAGGTTGATGGCACACGATTTTGCTACCCACCAACGTCTTGAAAATACATAATTATAATACTGTAGATACAGAGGAAATGGGCTCCAATCATATGCATAATTTAAAAAAAATAGTATTTCTTTATTTTACACTATGACTGACTGTTATGTCTAATCAATAATCATGGAAGAACTATACTGTTGTAGAAACAAAAAAAAAATATTTTAAAATATTCTACCTTAACCTTTATCAAAATAAACTTTAGTTAAGTTAAATTTAGCTATAGAATTTTTTTATATAACTTTAAACACTTTCCTTGAATTAATAACTATCCGATTTCCTTTTTCCTATTCACATTTTCATTGTTGGTACAATCGTCTATTATATTTCATTATTTTTATTTACCTATATATTAACAATTCTCAATTTTACACTTGTTATGGCGTCCATCTAAATGTTTTTCATCTTATAACCACTATTATTACTCCATATCCTATTGTCTAAATGAAAACTATTCGTTTTAGACTTTTCTCTTATCAAAATATACCTTCCGTTTTTTTTCTTTTTTCAATTTTTTCTAGTAAAATTCGTACTAAATTTCTTATAAATAATTTATCAAGACTAATTTTTAAATAAAGGTGAGATAATTCAATAATAAGGTATTTAATATCCATATGTTATTATAATTCGTTTATTTAGACACCTTTATGAATTTTTGCTTATTTAAAAAAAAAAAATATTTTAAACGTGTAACTTTATACAACAAATCGATTTTTGGAGATACAAATTTTAACACATACACAAAAAAAAACATTCAACTGTGTGTGTAATATTATACACATTTAGAAATAAAGATATTTTAAAAATTAAATACCTTGTGCATGTTCATTGTTTGAGTAGAGTTTTTGACAATTTGCATGCCTTGGCAAGTGTCTTCGTGTACTATGTACAACCGTATATTGTACATTCTGGACTCACAATAAACTGCATTAACGAGCACCAAAATTGTTTACTATTATATCATACTACTACGGACTACAATTCATATGAATTGGCCATAAAATGAAGTTAAATTTATAAAAAAGGTCTTATACGTATGTACGATTAAATTTTAATTATAGGCATAATAAACTACGAAAAAAGTATACATAAATTATATTGTAAAACATCAGATTTTATAAATTTGAATTATTTTTCGTTGAAAAATATCGTCTGCCAAGAATAACCTAGGCACGTGAGCGTAGATTACAAACTGAACGAAATAACGTTTACGCACGTTGCCTGTCGATTTCGACACAACACGAAAATACTACGTCTACAATAGATAATTGTTTCTATACAACCAGTTGTCGGTGGTCGGTGGATGGCACAGCTAGTGGTAGGCATAAAAGGAGGGAAACGTACTCTCATAACTCTCAGCATGATTCAATAAGAAAAAATTATCACGCATTCACTAAAATATCACTATAGGTACCTTCCCATTTTTTCATTTTTAAAATAACCATGAAAAAAATATTTTCAAAAATGAAGGACAATTGTTTAAATGTTTTTATTAAACATAAGAGTAAAAGAAAAAGTTGAGTTTAGAAAAATTTCAATTCTGGGAAAGTATTTATCAATCGGACAATGTCGAGCTTTAAACTATTTTTTATAAGATAACTCTACTATAAAAATTAAATTAATAATAAATAAGTATAAAAATAATAATTATTTGCACCTTATAAATTACTGTAACTAATTCATTTAATTATCTTTTAACTTGGCATTTTGTTTATAGGACCATTAGCTCACTATATTGATTCGATAAATGTTTAATGATCGTTCATACAACTCAGCATAGTATATGTACGTATTTACTATTTACCTAATATCTTAGAGTTCATGTAAATAAATAATAACACAAGTTATAAGATTATTAAAAGTATTAACATTGATTTTAAAACTATATATTTATATAATCAATGGTTTTAATGACGGTCGAGTATATTACCGTGACAATACTTTAACATAATATTCCTCTTTCTCATACTTAATCAAATATAAGGATAGATATAAATGAAGTTCCTTAAAATATTTAAGCTTTAGTATTAATAATATAGATTATAGATACCATTTCATTACTTTTATTCACCTGTATTACAATTCTTAATTGATAATTTTACGCTCGTTATGACTTCCATCTAAATGTTTCTCATCTCATAATCTTATGTTTTATAACTATTATAACTATATATTTTTGTCCAAATGGAAATTATTACCTATTTAAACTTTTTTCTGATCAAAATACACCTGACGTTTTTTTATTTGTCCTCTAAGCTTATTGTTTTAATTACTGTTTTATATAAATAAAATAAATTTAAAAACAAAAACCACAGAGAAGAAAATAAATTACGGAATTGCTTTAAGATTAAACTGATTTTACTCGTATCCCAAAAAAGTCCCGAACTTAGCTAAAACATCAATATAAATCCTACAAAGGTTTATTGCTGGAAATAAAAATTATCTAAAGAGACATTATACTTGCGTATAAGCATATTTATTTGCTGTATATAGTTTAATTATGTTTGTTGTTTGGTCAGGTCTTTCGTATAGGCACGTCATTTGTGGGAGGGAGTGCAAGATGTGTGTTTACATGCAGTTCCACACTTACTTTTTGTAAATTGCTTTTTTAGCCTACCAAAAATATAATAAAATATATGTACAATATGTTTTGAATCTGATATTGAGAATTTGATACAAAGAATAAATAATTTAAAATTAATTTATATTTTATACCATGGCACAATGTTGTTATTAAAATTAAAATTAAAATCACAAGTTATTATAAAACTAAATTTACGCTCTAAATAAAAAATTTAAAAATGTAGAGTAGAAACATTCAGTACTTAAGTTAATAGTAGTAAATTGTGACTTAGTAATGAATTTAAAATGACTTGCAAAATAAATAATAATGCACTAAAAGCTGAATTTACAGAATAGCTCTATATATCGGTAAATATTGAGCTTAACACTTATCTGATAAATGATAAGAATAACTATATAGATCCGGATTTCGATGTCAAGTTAATTAGACAAAAAATACCATAAGATAATTCATTCCAAGTAAATAATATGTTTCATTTCACTGATACTTCAAATAGATGAAACTTTTCACCATTTTTAAATATTTTATTAATTTAATGCATATTAATTACGTTATACACGAGTTTTTAGTGAAATTATAAAATTAAAATTATTACATCAATAGAACTACTAAAGTAGTTAATATATTATCACAATATTTGATTTCATAGTTTTTATGTATTTTTCATACGTTTCAAATATCAATAGTCTCGATCGTTCTATATACGAAACGATAACGTCTTTATCTATCTACATTCTATAGCAATTATTAAATGTAGGTACCTATAGTGTCTTACCGGGTCTCAAACAAATAACTGATTGGCGACTTGGAAGTTAAGTACCAATCTTGTTTATTTCGATTACCTTCAGGTTCACATATAGGTACTCGAATTAACGAGATTGTGAGTGTCAAAGTTCAGTATTTTATTTTTGTAATACAGTTACTTCAACTTCAGTTAAAATAAAGATGTGTTAAAAATTCTAAAAGTTAAACCAATTTAAGTCATTTTTTTTTGTCATCAAAGCTTTGAAAACTGAAAAGTCATTTGTTATTATTTTTTATTGTTTTGGGGGCATTTAAATTTCAGGCCTTATTGATAAAGTGATAACACATTTCTGGATGAAACGTCATAACAATATTTTGACTTTTAAAAGCAAATATCAAATATTACTCTTATCAATAATCACTTGCCAACAATTCGTATCAAATATAGTGATTATTAATGCTTATATTTTTAAATTTTATAAAATATTTTCACAATAATCCTGAAATTTTTTCCTTGAAACTTTTTAAAGGATTCATCCACAGTACGCTTTTGCAAGGTTATTGTATTACAACTAATAACGTAATTTTTTTTTTTGAGAGATGTAGACTATAAACGTCAAACATAATTACATTGATTCTTAATTCTATACATAAAAACTAGACAAATATCAAAAAGTAACTCACTGAATACCGATTAATGGTTATTGTAATACACATAAATATTATATAAACACTATCATGTAGGACAAATCACAAATATATATTAGATATTATATTATAAAAAATAATATTGAAATCATAATAGGTACAAGGTTATAAAATTAATTTGTAAAGTTTAATTTTATTGGTAACAAAAAAATACATGTTAACTTAATTAAGTAATACTTACATAGTGTATTTTATATGTAACTATCAGGTGCATATACAGGGGGGGTTTCACCCCCCACCCCAATTTTTTTTTATGTACGCGCCTGGTAACTATACTAATAATAATAAATAATAATTTATAATAATTCATCACTTAATCTAATTTAGTTATTCTCTATCAAATTATATAAGTTTTAGAGATAAAACCAATAATGGAAACGGAAATTTAATAACAGCAATAATTTAATAAAGTAATGTAAATAATTTTTTACCAAGGGATACCTAGAATATTTTCCATTTACAACAAATACTCCGATGTGATACACATCGAGTGGCCTATCAAATTAAACTACACGATTGTAAATTTAAATAATCTATTTTTCCAACTTGTTGTACTAAAAAATGAATAAATGTTTGAATTCCTCAAATAATCGAAAATAAATAACAAATACACAATATTCGTAATTATTACTATTTTCCATACACATACGTATGATGTTACGTTTAGACTTGATACACTTAGGCGTACTTACCTTATATTTGAGTCGTATCGATTCTCTCCGCCGAATTCTGCTATGAAATTCACTAACACTATGTAAGAACGCGTTTTCTTTGTCAATTGCCGTGCTACCAGGCAATTGGCATTTCGTTGACAAAGATTTTCTTGAATTTTTTGACGTGGGAGCCATATTGATTTGTTATTTTACGACGGCGCACAATTTTGAAATAAACGGGTGTTACGACTTATTGTTAAAACATAAAACAAATTTAAAAATATCAATAAAACACTATGTTATTCAGAATATACGACCAAAACGTTCGAAATGAAACACAACAAATTATACTACACTCAAATTATGTAAAATAATAAAAATATATCTGTCTAAAACCTTAACTAACGTAAATGGCATTACTATTATTTGTTATTAATAATTAATAATTATTATAATTTTTTATCACATAGGTAAATACACGTCGATAAAAAACAATGGTATAATAGTAACGGATTTTTTTCGAAATTTTCCTATGATAACACAGTTATCGTGCGTGTTACAGTGTCGCCACTGCTAGTGATTTCTCTATTCAGTGTTCACCTACGGCGATAAGAATAGCGGTAGATAATACAACCGTGGTTGTATTGTTGTTGTCTGTCGGTATTATTTTGAAATATTTGAAGCATGTTGATACTACCGGGCACCGGCTCAGCGGCTTGTAACTCGTGTATTCTTAATTCTTATTTTGTCTGCAAAATTCTAAATGTATACAGTGGAACTGACTGACTTTTATTTAAATGTTTTTCTCCATTTAATTGATTTCCATTACTTCACTGTTTAAGTTTATTGTCATCAGACACAAATACATAAAAGTGGCTACTGATTAAACTATTTGTTAAAAACTTATAAATTTCTCAATCGTTTTTCTTAGATTCACTTAAGCTATACTACATTTATGAATGACTAATTTTAGTTTTAAATTTTATTAAATAGTAATTGAAATATATTTTTTTTTAAAATGCGCATTAAATTAAACCTTTTGCAACTGACACCGAATAGGAATCCAGCCATTTATTGGCTTCATATAGACATGACTTACATTAAATTAATAAAACAACTTAAACAAAAAGTACAAAAAGTGTTAAATGAACCTCGTGATATAGAATTATGTTTTGATAATGTACCGTTTCTGGATGAAGATGATATCAATGCAATTAATGAAAATGAAGAAATAACGTTAGTATACTTTTAACCCGTTAATGATCACATAATATTTTTTTTTTAGATTTGTTTGTGTGGGTTGAAAAAATTTCACAATACAAAATATTTTAAAATTACCACTCAAAATTGCTATTTTGTAATTTATAATAACTATTAATGTATGTATTCATATAATTATTTTATTTACCTTGTATGAGTACATTGCATATTACTTTATAAATAAAATTTATTCAAATTAAAATTTGTTACCATGATTAAATGTTATGGTAATGGTTATGATAAGCTAATCGGTATTACTGACTTGTCTTACAGATAATGACCTAAAGCTAAATATTTATAAATACTCTGAGAGATTATTTACCCTGCTATAACCAGTAACAAACTAAAATCAGTAGCTTATAAATGATACTTATTATTAGTTAGTTTACTACCTAATTGTTTTTTTAGTGTTATAGTGAAAAAAAGAAATATTTATGATGAACCAAAATACACCCAAACTGAATCAATTATTATAGACGACGATATGATTCCTAATAATACCAATGGAGTTTTATCTCCCTTTCATAAAGTGGTTGTAGAACCTATTAATGATATTGAAAATTCAACTTCATCTGAACTATTAAAAAATCCTAAAAAAAGAACACGCAAGAGGACACATAAAAAAAATAAAAAAAACCTTAAACCTGTTGAAAAGGTAATTTTCTTAATTCGTAATATAATTTATTTTATACTTATCTTATAAAAAAATAATTAATTTTTCAGGATTATGTGGGTTCGTTATCTGAAACTTCTATTGTGTCCTCAAAGGAGACTTGTAAAATGCACAAACGTTTTAAATTAGATAATGTAGAAAATCTTAATCAAGAAGATAGTTCTCATTCCATACATTCTGAAGAAGAAAAACTTGAAGTAACAAGAGAAGTTTTTCGTTGTGACTCTCCAGCTCTGACTTTTAGAGAACAAAAAGATACAAAGCTTCCTAGTATGTTACATTTATTTAAAAAAAATTTACTTTAAATTCATTATTACTACTTACCATTTAATTTCAGTTTGGAAAAATGAAAAACCATTAAATATTAAATTCCACAAAGTTCCAGTATTTGTACGTGGTCAAACATGCACACCGATAACTTCTACACAAAATAAGAATTACACTGAAAATGAAAATGAAAACAATAAATCTAGTGATAGCATCACAAGTGAACATTGTGATATGTTAGTTGTAGATTGGAAGAACATGTCACAGATAAAAATAACAAATATTACTGAGTTACAAATTTATGATTTATTACAATTCAAAGCAAGTTTTTATTATTGTATTCCGCATATAAATATATTTAATTATAAGCTTAACATATTTTTGTTTTATATGATTACAGATTATGTCCATGAATGAATGCGGTGAACCCCATTTGTCATCAGTTATAACTGCACGTTTAGATCACATTTATAAATGTACATTACATATTCAAGTACTTTGTAAGTTGATAACTAAATTATTATTTGGTAAAATATGATATTATTTATTTATTACTTTACTTATGAACATAAATGTTATGGTTAGATTATTATTTTTTTATTTTATTATTAATTTGTTTTAGCTGGAATTAAAGAATTTATGACAATTAATCCAAAATTCAAAATGGATGATGAAGAAGATATTGGAACTCAGCGTGAAGTCGAATTTGATGATCTTTTTGAAATTTTTAAACTTGTTTAATCTGTTTGCTTGTTTTATTTGTATATTTTTATTATCAATGTATCATGTATGAGTGAATTGTTCATGTTTTATATAAATTGACAAATTATCTCTATTTTTTGTTTAAAATTATATTTTAAAGTTCTAACTTCTAATTTAAAGACTCGCACAATAACAAGTATATATAATATTAATTAAAAAGAAAAATAATTATAAAACATGTCCTCTTTCACATAGCTTATTATGTGTAGTACAAAAGGAAAACAGTGTGTAACAACAGATTTATAATAATAACGACATTATTTTAATCCATAACAAATATTTTCTTAAAAACATAGATAGTGTTTTTATTTTCTATTACTGTGTAAGAGCAATGGTGTAATCAGTAGATACTTTTATTTAGTGAATTTCATAGTTTTTATTTTAAAATTGCTATAATTTAAATTGCATATTTTTAAAATGCTCATAATAAAATTGAAATTTAAAAAAAAAGCCTATGAAATTTATTTGGTAATATTCATAATTTTAAATTGGAGTATTTGTATTCCTGAAAATCTTGACATCTTACTATTGTAAATTTTTGAATCATTTGCAACATTTTTATCACATAAATAAAATAAATCTACAAAGTCACAAATATTAGAAAAAACTAGTACCACTCATTAATTTTCCATTAAAGGACTGAAAAAAATAAAAAATGAACAATTTTTTAAAAATTAATCAAAGACTAACTTTGATGCTTTAGATTTTAAACATCCATGAAGCAATACCACAAGAGAAAAAATGGAAATAATGTATTATTTTCATCATAACGCAATTTTTAAAAATTTCTTTTATTTGGTTTTTTTGTTTTTTACGTTGTTAAGTTATTTCCTAATTCAATTTCCTTAACACTAAGTTCATACTAGAAAATATTTCTTAGATTACTTATCTCTTGATCAAATTGAATAAGTAAATACTAAATAACTATGCAAAAGCCCAAGTATTTCGAGGGGTGTTTGAACACACAAAACACCCCCGTGTATGATCATAGAATATAAATTGTGTGTCATGATCACGAATTAATCTTCATGATCTGTAGTACTATCACAGAATAGATTATTGTGGTAGTAGTGACGTTATGTAATTATGTACTAGACAGTAGTGTTTAAGAATGGTTGTAATATTGTAGATAGTACTATCTACAGCCGTTGCCGTCCGATTGGTGTCTAACACGATTAAAGATAAGTAAGTATAGGTGTCTAATCACTATTCACTAACCAGTAATAGGTATAAAAACAATAAAAATATATTGGTATTCCGCTTTTTTTATGCCTACATTCACATTCGTCAATCGACACAATCCCACCCGACTCTATATGCTTTGGATGTTCAGAGCATTACTCGTATACATTACACCTCCCGTTTCATAATCATCCATCAATTATTCCTACTCGCGGAGTATTTTAAACAATTTTTTTCCGGAGTATGAAAAAAACCTCACGACATTCGAAGGTCAACCACACAAGTGGTCCGGTGGCCACTTCAATAATTAATGTTCCTGTATAAATAAATATATAAACTACTATTATGAGTTTATGACGTTCATTTAACTATATTAATTTGATTATTGGCTCACTTTTTAATTATTTTGTATTAGCTTATTGTATTTTGAACTCTTTCTCTTGGTAGGTATCTAAAACCATAACTTTTTGTTTTTAAATTTTAAATATTATTCATAATTTTTAGACTACCTATAACTGGTATTGAAATATGAGTCTCACAGACACTGTTGGCAAATGTGCAGCAATTGCAACTATTGGAACATTCTTTGCTCCTGTGTAAGTACATAGTTTAATTTAAAATATTCAGTATTTTATAATATTTGATATTGATAATTGGATTGGACACATTTTAAAACCCTGTTGCCTATATTTTTAAATTATATTATTATTTTTTGAAAAAAAATTTCTCAAAAACATACAATGTTATACTTCACAGTGTTTTAAGTATTGATTGTTCATTACATAATTTAAAATAGTATTTTATTTCAATTATACTAATACTTCATATAAACCAATATAACATTTTAATTCCTATTAGGTTCCAGTTTATTACCTAAGTGCATATTATTAAAAAAGTTCTTAACAGTAAAATAATACATTAATTTTAGTATATTAGTAAAGTTACTCATATGATGATTCCTTTGCCTTTTTTTTTTGATTTTTTTCATATTTTAGTTGTTCTATATTTAAACAATAAATAAATTATGTTACGGACACTGGACAGTGTAAATTACCTGTAACATATAGAAATAATTTAAAAAAATAAAACATCTAAACATGTTTTTTAAATATATTTAATCGATGGTTAAATGGTTATGCATATTTGAACAAATTATAAGAATTTTCATCAACTACCTAACAAATATATTTAAAAATATTTCATATAGGTAATTTGACAGTTTTTTGTTCTTTTCTAGTACTATATGTCGCCTTCCTAAAAGCGTACAACACAAAAGTTATATTCAGTAGAATCAATATTGTATTGTTACCTTTAATGTAATAATATATGTAGATTTTAAATTAGTTGCCTTTGAAATCAATACTAGGCTCTAGAAAATATTGAGATCATTAACCTGCTAAATCAATAATAAGACTTAGATTAATATTTTAAAGTGTTGATAGTTAATTAAGCAATGAGCTAAGTATTTTAAATGAATACTTAAAAAATATTTTAAGCAATAAAATTGAAGTACCTAAATGGCAAAAATATGTGCTATAATACAGAGAATAATCTCATGACATCTTATGGGTTATTAATCATGTATTAAAGTATAATATTGATTAAAGAGGAAAACGTCATTTATATTAATAGTGCTATTACGTGGACTTGAACTTTGAAGACTATTTACAGTTGTTAACTAAAAAGGATTATAAAATAATTAAATTCATGTATAATCTTATTTAAAGAATCAAATTATTAGTATGTGATTAGTAATAATTAAAAATATATTAATTTGTTTATTTAACTATTTATATAATAGAACAGATATTGATAAAAAAAAAAAAAAAACTAAATTGTAATAATATCTTAAAAAGTTTCAAAATTAGCACAAAACTCTAAAAATTAAAAATAATCAAGAAAAAATTTTTATTCTTAAAAATAATTTAAGTTTCCTAGTTACGATATATGTTAATTTAATAGTAAATAGGTCAATACTCAATAGTAATAAAATAATTTTGAATATACTATAAACAATGACAGTACATAGATTAGAATTTCAGTAAAATAAATTTATATTTTTAAAAGAATATCTATGCAGTAAATGTTTAATTTAAAATATGTATGATATTTAAATAATAAATATTTGTTATTTTGTTGGTGTATTGGTGTCAACTAATTTTAAATATATTCCAAAGCATATCCATTTATATAACTTCTGACAAATACATATCCTTAACATAATTATATAATACTATATGATTTTATCAATCTTTAATTCTATTTAAATATAATTATTTTATTTAAAAACCTTTATCAAAACTTTAATGTGAAACGTTCAATGATAAATAAATTAGTCTAGAATGTATTTGTATTGCATATTATATATTAATTTATATAACTAATGTTATATTGTATTTAAAAAAATATATATTTTTTTAAACCTTTTTTTGTCCAGTTATACTGAACTTATCTTATTCTAATAGCTTACCTATTATAACCTTAATAAAATAAGACAACAATATTTTTATTGGTTGGCTATACATTTTTAAAATTCAATAATTTACATTTCACTTTTTCAGTCTTATATGTCGAGATATAATAAAAAATAAAAGCACCAAGAATGTTGATCCTACACCTTTTGTTGGAGGTATGGCTATGTAAGTATTGTATTGATAATTTTTATTTATTTGTTCATCTGTTCACTTTAATTTAATTTGTTTAGGTCCATACTTATGATCAAAAATGGAATACTCATGAATGATCCTAATATTATACCAGTTAACATTTTTGGATTTATATTGAACTTGATTTATTTTTTAGTGTTTTATTTTTATACTGCTGATTCGGTAAATAAATTACTGTTATTTTTAAACATTTAATGTTTTTCTAAATATTATATTGCTTTTGTATTTATAGAAACCATTATTTTCCATGTTAACAAAAGCTACATTGTTCACTGGTGTATTATGGGGATATTCAACAATTGAAGATGAAAAACTGATTGAATACCGTTTTGGAGTTATTCTCACTGTATTAATGTTAACACTAATTGGATCTCCTTTATTCTCTTTGGTAAATTATTCTAAGTGCTTTATTTAGAGGAAGATCTAGGATGTGTAATTGTGGGTAGGGAATGATCAAATATCAATATAGATTGATAATCATATGTTAAGAATAAGTTAAATCTTGTGTTAACCATCAGTGGTGCCCTAGATAAATTATATTTGGCGTCCTTAATCATAGGCAGACATTAAGGGGGAGCTTTAGGGGCTTTTTTGCCGCCCTGAGGCACTTGCCCTAATTGCCCCTCTCTTTGCACAGCTCTGCATGAACTCCTTCCACACTTATTATCTAGATCTGACTCCATTAATATTATTTAAGTAAAATTACCTCATAAAGAAACCTGTATAGCTATTTAAGTTTTTAGGTAAATTGTCTTATTATTATTATTTTTGCAAAAAATATCATTGTCCATGTTTATTTCTTGTATACCCTTTTTGCACAGTACATTACAAAATTAATTAATTTTAAATTAAAACTAGATTAATTATATTTTGATTATAATGTGTTTAATTGTTTTATCATGCAAATAGTTTTTGAGACTGATATCAATTTACCACCAGCATTCATAGTCAATTCTATATTCTGGCACACGAAAGAAGGAATCTGTGCTTCAACAAAAATGTGTCCGTTTTTGCATATATGTAGTAGCATGTTGACTGGTATGTCAGAGTTAAGGAGAAATAATACATCCCTTACTTAAAACTAGTTCTTCTCTGTAGGCTAGAGCAGCGGTTCCCAAACTTTTATGACCACGGAATCCTTGAAAAATAGTTTGTGTTTCGTGGAACCCCCTTTTTTTAAATAATATAAAATAATTTTCTCAATTATCACATACATCTGGCAGAACCTTCGAGATTGTCTCTCAGAACCCTAAGATTCCGCGGAACATACTTTGGGAAACGCTGGGCTAGAGAATGATACCTATTGAATATTAGTAATATTAGTAATTAGTAATAATTAATAAAAATTGATGTTTTCTTATATATTATCATTTATTTTACAGAATAATATTATTAAAAATAAAGATGCATCAATGCTACCTTTTCCAATGATTGCTTCTGGAGCTTTTGTTGGATTCTTGTGGTTAATATATGGGTTGTTAATAGACAACATTTTCATCAAGGTATAATTAAAGATCCTATTTTAACGTGCATTTATACTAAACGTCTTTCTTTTTTAGGTTCAAAACATAGTAGCTGTTATATTGTGTTTGATACAACTGGGATTAATATTCAAATATCCAAAACCAGAAAGCAAGAAACGTGATTAATGAACATAGTTACCTATTTAATGTAGCATGTATTTATGTGTACTGTGATTATCTTATGCATCCTGCAATATTACATTTATATAATATCTTTACATTTCCATTATTTTGAGTACTAGCTTATATAATTAATTAGTTAATTACAGGTTACCTATGTATTTTTCTTAAATTCCAAAATGTGATGTTAAAGTACTAGATATTAACTTTGTGCCAGTGTCATTTTTTGTTTTAAATATAATTATATTTACTGAATCTTATTATACAAATAATCAAAATCATTCCAATAAACTAAATTAATTTAGTTACCTATTTCACTGTTTTTTAGTTAAAATTATTAAAATCATGAATACAATTTTAGATATTATATATCTTTTAATAAAAATGTTCTCAGCAGTTATATCAAAAACATTTCATAAAATGTACCTACTAATCTATAAATAAGCTAACAGTTCAAAATCATTTTTCATATTTCAAATGCAATGATATATCATTAAATTTAAATTTAACATATCCGTTTAGTGACTTATTTGGTATCCACTATTCTATAGAGCGTTACTCACTTGACTACTTTTTTATTTTAATATTATTAGTTAAGGCAATAGCTCCAAACCATAGGCGTGAGCACAGGGTATGCAGAGTATGCGCTTGCATACCCTGCGGCCAGATGCTTGGGGGCACATGAACAATGTCTTAGTTCATTATTTGGACTGGTAAGTAGTTAAAAAATGCTAATACGATATCGAAATGGAGTATGGACTTGTTTTTTAAAATTAATTTTGAAAAAATGAAAAAGGGGGTGGGCAAATTTTATTAGCCGCAGACCATGCGAACAATGTCTGTGCACGCCTATGCTCCAAACCCACGGACAGCGTTGTTCAGGGGTCACAATTTTAATTTATGCCAATAGGTACCTACGCATCAACATTAAGATTTGTATATTATTATTATTATTACCTATTATATAATACATACTAGTAACATCTTTATTTCTAGTTATGCAATTACTTACCTATGCTTAATCAATAATAACCATTAACCCCCCACACCCAATGACCTATGTTGCTAATGCCAAGAGCCTTTTCTCAATAAAAAATAATAATAATAATAACCACAATTCTATTGCACTGCAATTTTATTTATTAGACTTTTATCATAAACAAACTGGGTCACTCTTTACTCGCTCGCTACCTTGAGACATGTTGGATAATGAAGCCAGAAATTATAATAATAAAATTTGATTTTTAAAAAAATGTAAAAAAGGCCCAACTATAATTTTTACGATATTCATGTACTATAATTATAGTCACCATTACAACAGTATCGCGAAAAAATAACGCCATAATATGAGATTTTGAAAAATTAAAAAAAAAATGTGGGGACAATAATTAATATTTAATTATTATTATAGTGTTTTTATAAATAAATAATTAAAAATATAAAATTAAATATTCCTCTTGATGCCGAGGAGATATTTAAATATTTTGAAAAACCTACCTACATGAGTGAAACTATTTATCTTTCATTACCAAATAGTTTGTTTATTTAAAAAATCAAATTTATATCAATAATTCAATATGTTTTAAAAATAATTGTGCAAGGTAAAGGAAAAATAGTTTTTACGTGGTTATAAAATTATGATAATGAATGAATAAAATAATAAAATAATAAATATTGTAAAGTAACCATATTTATAGCTAATAACGTCTGTATGACTGTATTTAAAGCTAAAAAGATAAAATTAATATAAATATAATAATAATAATACATTATGTTTTTAACATAATATTACTCGGCTTGTCCGGCGTATTGTACCAATGTACCTACCAGGCACGTAGTCAAGGGGGGAGACGGCCGGCCCACGCTAAATTCGATGTGGCCTTAGGTCGGCCCACCCAACTTAATTAAAATTTTAGCTCAATCTAGACTGCTCAACTAGTTTCAACACCTTTTTGGAGGAGTATAAAAAATAGTATACTTAATTTGACAATAAGTAATACTCGAATACAATTAATTATATTATTTTATAGAGATAGCCATTCTGTAATCTGCATTTTGTGGTAAATTGTGTCGGTACTATAATACGTGTATTGTTTACTAACTATACATAACATACCAATTTACTATGTCTATGTTACATTCTTATCGGCTCTATTCACGGTTATTATTTCTTATTAAGAGAATGTCAGTGCAATATTTATTTTCTCTATCAAACCAACGCGTGACACGGATAAAACGCTTTTCACCTAAAATCGTTTTTTTATGATTTTAGAGTAAAATCATTTAACAAAAATGATAGAGGACAATGTTTATGAGAGAATGGCATTTTGTTTTTATATTTTATTTTATATTCGACTTTCAAAAAAAAAAAAATGTTGTACATTTAAATGATGTTTAAATTGTTTTGAGATAACATTAATATGCTCCGTCTAGTCCGTGACACGATGTCAGCGATGTCACCACACTACCACAGCATTTTGATGTATATAATAAATATATACATATTATATCACCATCAGAGCCACAGTCAGCAGTGACGGAACCAGAGAGGGCGATCGTTCCCCCCCCCCCGTTCTGTCAAAAAAAAATAGTTTGAAGTCCTTGATTTTAGTTTTTGACTTAATTATACTTCAAGTGGTAGGTAATAAAATTATAGTGATATCATTTTTTTATTACTATTACTATAAAAAATATTTTTTTTGTTCTATACGATACTGTATGAACTAGAAAGTAACATATTTGCAATTCGCTTTGATTGGTCGGCCTGTGACCTATTTAGAGCACCAGGCTGAGCCTTTTCACTCTGAATGGGGTGTTACAGGATAGTATTTGTCAGGTTAGGCTAGGCGTGATAGGTGTGGGAATTTGCTGGTGGATAAACTATGTTGGAGTGTTTTTGCAAGACGGAGTGCCTCTTCTTTGAGTGGTGGAATATTAGTGGATTTTAAAAGATTTAGGTTTGATACTGTATTGTGGGCGTCGGTTATGATGCGTAGTGTTGTGTTTAAAAAGTAACATATATGTAGGTATGTACCTAAATAAATACTTTATAGTGGACCTGTCGATCGACCACATCGTCACTAGATGTCCTAAATACGCCGTAGCTCGGAAAATATTCAAAAATTCATCTTCTCTCCGACTTGCCCTCAGCGAAGAAAACACAGAAGCTATATACAAATTTTTTTACTTTATACATTTAAACAATAAGTTGTAAATATTTATAATTTTACATTGTTATAACTTTCTGTAGGCTAATAACCTAAGCTGTTGAAGCCTTATCATTAATAAAAAAAAAAAAAAAAAAATACTTTATCAAAATTAATGTGTGCCCTTTAAAAATCGCCCCCCCCCTGTTATCTTGGTCTGAATCCGCCCCTGACAGTCAGGATATAATATATAATTATATTATAATGGACCTCGTTCAGTACCGTCGTTGACTCGAAAGACATGCCGAAAACGTTGTTTGTGTGTTTCCGTATAATCTCATTCGCACGATATTTGTTTTTTTTATATTATTACAATATCCCGTTGAGACGTCTCCGACACACCGACATAATATTTTTGTACGATCGCAAAATTCCATTTGCGATTTGGACGGGCTGCCGCTTTATCGGTCGCCGTATTATTTTTGTATAATATGCGTCCCCCCGATTGCGTTGGGCCGTTCGTCGAAAACGAATTTCGCGTAAACGTCGTACATCGGCCCGTTTTTACGCATTGACGTGCGTCCGAGTGTGCCACCACTTCATACACGGCAGCCCACTCGGCGATGTTAATAAACGTTTCGGTACGTGTTTAATATTCGTAACGTCGATGTACGGCTTCTTTGCCGGTTGTCCCGTCGCCGCCCGTCAACTTCTCTATACGCGCTCCACCGCTTGTCGTTACCTTATTTGTACGTGCAATGCAGTACAGTCTCGCTCTAACTATACGCGGTTATATGTATATGACGTTCCGTGTGTACATCAAGCAGTAGTCGGCCGCGTCGTTACGCAGGTGACGATTAACCGCCGAGCTCTCGTAAATTAGTAACGATTCCCACGACCGCTATATACATGGTGTCGTTAAGCCCGTCAAGGCGGTGGTGCTCATCGTTGTCCACTCCGGGTATCGCTATATAATATTTAGTCACCGCGTCGCCGTCGCCGCCGGATCGCGCGATTGTAAAAGGCGGGTGTCGTATTGTTGCGCCGGTCCGTGGCAATCTATTCGACGTCAAACGCTTTAGTACGTTTTTAATGTTTTTATATCACTATATAGCTGTAATGCTGTTAGGTACATCGCCGCCCGCCGACTTTTATACCGTTTTTCGTTACCTTTGTACGTGCGCGATGCAGTACAGTCTCGCTCTAACCATACCGCGGCGCCCCTGGGCATATTATAATTTATCCTTACAATTAATAATATTATAGTAAGTATAATATTCGAACGTCGAAGAAATCCATAAGCTGACCTCCTCGCACTTAAAACGCCGCTGTATTGTTCCCTGGTAGATCCTTGTTGCTAGTGTGTACGTCCGTCCTTTGGGATCCGTTCACGAAAACTGACTGCTCTCACATACAGAGGAAGTCCAGAGGGGTTTCTTATATCATGTGCCGCCAATATTTTAAGAATAGAGCATGTTAAGCACGATTACCTTTCTGTCTCTATATAATAAGCTTGGACTGATTTCCTTGGTTGATGTATAGTATAGACGTATGACAGCAAATCTATAGTGGTTTTGAGTAAGCTATAATTAATGGTTATATTGATGCTCCCTCCTTACTCTCCCAAGTTAACTTCAGAGTTCCATCTCGTTTTTATAGATCACCGTGACGTGCCGCCCCTGGGCATGTGCCTACCCGTGCCCCCTCTAAATACGAGTCTGGCCGCAGAGGCGGAACTAGGCCACAATAACGGGTGAGGGGGGGTCGATTTTTAAAGGGCAAACATAATAATATCTATGATATCTATGATTCGTACGAAATACGAATAATTAACTACGAAATAATTACGTTAAAAAATTAAGCCAGAGACGATAATGGGGAAGGGGCGATCGCGTGTATACCGTTATCTAAGATGTTTCGTGTCCATCAAGCAGTCGATCGCATACGTAACGATTCATTGTAGAGCTTTTGTAAATTACTAACGATTTGACGCGGTACGCATCGGTCGACGGTACTAAGTACAGGCACCGCACCGATGACCGGTCTGCGCCTTACCAACCGCCACCACGGGCAACGACGACGTGACACCGACGACTCTCCCGCACGCCAAAAAGGCACAGCGCAGGGCTGGAGGACAAATGGGTCCGGACGAGTACCGGCCGCTATGCGTCTCGCTTTCTTGCGCGAATCGTCTTACCAACAACATACATACTACATTCTTTTTTATGCTGTCGTCAACACCTGTCATGGTGACATTTGACAACTAGCTATATTGTGTATCGTTGTTAATCATCAATAAAATAATAACAATAGTAATAATACATCGTACGAATAGTGAAATTCGTGTTGTTCTTTTATCCTGATTCCTGACCGGCTCACCGCAGACACGCCGAGCACCTATAGTCTATACCGCCGTAACCGCGTCAAATATATATGTACGTAAATTGTATAGATACTTGTACGTTAGGTCGTTATATTAAGGTTATATGGTCAATCCCAGTCACGGAGCATTAGTAATTAACCCGTGAAATACACACAAGATAATTAATATTATTCGGATATTTGGAAGATTTAATTTTTAACATCACACAAATAAATACTATACATATTATATTCATCTAATATTTATGTAAATAAAATATATGTTAAATGAGTACATTTATTAATACTTATTATCAATAACATTACCATATTTTAAAATCTCGTATTTTTTTTTAAACTTTTTAGACAATATTAATTTCGTTTATAAAATAATACATTTGTTGCTATCAGTGCTTGATTTGGAAAAAAACTAGAAGGGGGACTCAGTGGAAGTTGGATGAACGAGCATTCCATACAAAATTCAATATCACATTACTGTGCGGACTTCGGAGCAAAGCCCCCACATCACCTTCAGTCACCCATAATCCCCAAAAATCATTAAATGTATTAAACAAAAATATTTTAAAATAAAGAAACACTTATTAATTTATTACACATCATCCAATGACATTATAATTTAAATTACGATTTATAAAGACGTATAACATGTTATTAATAACTCATAAATACACCTACAAAAAACTTATCATGTATTATTACATATAGGTACGAGTATACACCAATAATACACCCGTATTTTGCGACACAAACGTCGTCGAGAAACGGTTTTATGGTATACAGCACAACCCGTGGTTGAAGATATAAGTATGACGTCAAAGTTTAGCTACGGAGAACAACAAAAATAATATAAATATATAATGCAAATATGCAATTTATTGAATAAAACAAAAAACAGTATATTGTACATCGACAAATGGGCTTCGAATCAAACGTATATTATATACGTGTACATTTAAGCAATAACAATAGAATAAATATCACATTATCACGTACATCGATCGGCGTCCGCGACCTTATGTGTGCAAAAAAAAAAACGAAGAAAAACGTCCGGGGGACTGTCGTCGGCGGTCGTACTCGTTACCGCGATCGCAACCGCTGTATGAACGCAAACGGCGAAAAAATCGTATATACGCACGGCTTTCAAAAGACGCAAACTTACGAAAAGAACGGGTTGGAAAAAACTCTGGAAAAGTCCTTAAAATCCTGTGAAAAGTTTGTACATAATAAATAATTGTTTAATATTTTAACTTTTAATTTTTTGTCCGATAGAGGGGATTTTTCCGTTCGGTGTGGGGGGGGATGCACGGATAAGGTTCTAGATTCTTCTTTTCCTTTTTATTATTATCATTTTTATTATTCTTATTCCTAATTTTATTATTATTATTATAATTATTTTATTCTTATAATAACTTTTATTTAAATTATGCGTTTATCGGCGATTGCACTATTGGGGTTTCTACGGTTTCTTGTTATCTGTCACAGAACACCGGATATAAAAGGCCCGGCGAAACGACCAGCATTGACATTCACTGCCTGTTCTCCGTCGTAGCAAGACCCACCCCGGGCAGACTTGCGCGATAGGGAAGGCATCTGGTATCTATATTTTTTAATCAAAAATTAATTAATAAATTTAATTTTTTTTGCCTGCACATTATATTGCTTGTACTCGTATTATTAAATAGTGATTTTATTCATATCTACATTCATACATATTCGCAGTTCTAACATTTCCTTAGCTCAAGCTCTGGTATGCACAAACAAAATTTTATTTTTTCTGTTTCCGTGTTATACGATTAACAACCATTCGTAGGAATAATACGTTATTCGTAAGTGTTCAAGTATGTTTACCAAACAGATAGTATATTCGTAAAACCCCCGTTTCCCTGCGTGTTATCGTCATTGTCGACATATTATGCGCAGAGCTACGGCGGGTTACGTTCCGCAGAAATGACAAGTCGCGCGTACGTCTTATCTAGCGAGCATATGGCACAGTTCCAGTGACTCGTCAGAGTTCCGCGTTACGGGTGTATCGCTCTCGATTGAGCTGCCCGTCTCGTGTGCCGCTGTAATGATCTGACAACGCGTGCGATTCGATTCTGATCCGATTATTCGGTGGCTGTGACGTCGTTGAATGACATACGAATCTGTTCGAAACATTGTACACATTACGAAAACGTAAATTTTTTTTTTGTTGGTATTATTTGTAAAATTGTAACGTATATAATTGTTTATTATACAAGATCTTTTTTTAGTAATACATATATCCGCGTTCATTTATATATTGTGTATTTGTGTCTTAGATTTACGCATATTACACAACCGGAAATTCGTGAAATGAAATTGTATGCTACATATAATGTCATTTTAATTTATATGTGAGAGTATACTCCATTTATTGTTTTATGTCAAGTTTGCAAGTATATTATAAAAACACTTCAGTTAAAATTTTTGGCTCAAAAATCGTAGGTTTCTTTATTCATTCAATATTCATTAGGTATGATAATTGTACTTCATTACATTAAATTTACCTTTAATAAACCCAAAACAATTTTGATTTTGCGCATTACCTCGTTTTACGATATTCTTTTTAAAAACAGAAACAACGCAAAAAACTGTTAATTTTGTATTCAATTTTATAGGTACCTATATTTAAACAATTAAAATAATAACGAATAAAAAAAATAACATTGATATATATTATGTTGTGGAAAACCGATGAGATTTTGTTTAAATTATACGGCCACTGGTCACATTGATATATTATATTCTCATTGGCTGAAAATTTGTCACAAGCACGTTTAATTATACGTGCGTTTTGATTTTGACATACATCAGGTACAGCGAACGGATGTATCATGTATATAGTTTGCGACGACGGCGAATGCACGTGTAAATTATACTGCGGACAGGACTCAGCCGCCGCACAGGTCCTGACTCCTGAATACTGATACCGTGTAACCAGTGGCGGCTCGTGGGGTTCGTTGAAGGTGGGGCACAAATATTTCCTTCTTTTTCCACTATGAGAACTTTGAACTTACCATCAATTCCTGTTGATTTTTTAAATGAAATAAAAATTTCACACTTAACAGAATTATTAGAATGAACAAATAATAATTAATTGTTATCTTATCATGTTTTCAAAACCGGCGACGGTCGACAATAACAATACGAAGGCAATAGAACCGACAAAATATTATAAATCGTAATAGAAATAGAATTCGGGCACAATCCGATTGTGCCTGGCAATGCCGTATTAATTCGTGTCGAAAAGTGGGGGAAATCTAGTACTGTTTATCGGATTATCCGGGCACAACTTCGTTGTGCCCGTCGCCCAATGCGTATATATAGTATACACGTACCGTATCTAGGAGCACCCGTATTTGATAAAACATTGTTTTCGATAATATTCAAACTACCAAGTACCAACTTATATCATGATGAAAGAAAAACTTATTCAATATTAATTTTAATAATTGAATATACATTTTTCTTCTTTCTTCTCAATTTTTTAGGTGGGGCACGTGCCCGTGTGCCCTATAGCACGAGCCGCCACTGCATGTAACCCATCATCGTCCTTATCAGGTATTAGGTCGCCGCCGATCTCGCGCACCTGCACCGGCTGCACCATACCCGGAAACAGCAGCTGAGTCAACACTGCTGACATTTTTATTCCAAACGACTCACCCCGTACCGTCTTTGCCATCAACACGTCCTCGCTATCGCAGTCATCACTATCGGGTCCGAGTCGTGGACTAGTGGTCCCCGCGCGTACCAATAGCCGCTGTATGGTCCGTCACGTTGCGATAGCGATACCCATCGCGGTAATCCAAACATATAGGACAACCAACAAGAAACGGAAATCCAAACGGCTTCGAGCGGACATCGCGCCACCAAATCTTTTAGTGTACTTATGTGTGACCAATAAAATAATAATCATTACGATTATTATACGATTGCACGTCACACATGTGCGTCGTTACATTCCAAACGTCGATAACGATTGTGAGCTGCGTGTCATACTACTCATACTGTACAGTAATCGCCGTCAGCTTATTATAATGATTTCATTTTTGTCTTATATTTGCAGATTTCTCTATCGGCAGTGATAGATCTGTTCCGTACGCGAATTGTTGAAACTTGAAGTGCATCACGACGGTAGCTCGTACGCATAGTCAATACGAACATAATTTTATATTCGGTTCTTCCCATCATCATATTATATTTTGCGTAGAATATATAAATAAATGATGCGAGATATATGTGTACAATCATAGACATCATGCACACGGCGGGGCTCGGCCGGAGGTAGGAGGACCGACAATTTTTAGGGACCCGGCACTACAGCAGTACAATCGGAATAATCGGATGGATATTGTCATACATTTAATTATAGTAATAGCCACCGCGATAGCGTCGCGGTCATCCAAACACAGGACAACCAAAAATAAACGGAAATCCAAACGGTTTCGAGCGTATAGGTACATCGCGCCACCGATCTATTATTGTGCTTATGTGTGATCAATAAAATATTAATCATAACGATTATTACGACTGCACATCACATGTCATGTGAGTCGTTACATTTCAAACGTCGATAACGATTGTAATTTGTAAGCCACGTGTCATGATTTACAATAATCTGAATAATCGTTAGTATATTATAATGATTTCATTTTTGTCTTATATGCAGATTTCTTTATCGGCGGTGTCGCGGTGATGTATCTGTTCCCTAAACGAATTGTTGAAGTGCATCGCGAGGTTTGCTCATACGCATAGTCAAAAGGAACATTTTTATATTCGGTCCATCCCAATCATCCCTTGTAGAATATAAATAAACGATGCGAGATATATCTGTACAATCATAGACATGCACACAGTGGGGCTCGACCGGAGGAATCTAAGTAAAAATGTACGTGGTAAAATTGTCCAAAATTAACTAAGTAAAACACCTCGTTTAAAAATATTTTCAACATTCATTATAATAATATAAAAAAAAATTAATAATTCTTTCGTTATTGCTGTATATTTAAAAATGTCCAAAAAAACCAGATAATTAACACACACATAATGCATAATTAAAATTTATAAATGTCAATGATATATGCATTTTAAGAAGTTTTCAATACTTTTTTCGTTATTATTATACTCCTCACAAATTTTTTTTTTAAATTTTCCTTGCGTATTAATATATACATTTTTTTTTGCCGGAGGTTATCCAATATCTCCGCCCAATTTTAACTTCATCGACTCCTAATATTCAAATCGCATCTTTTCTATGAGTAACCAAAGATTTGGATGTGAACGATTTACTAATTTATAATTTATTTACTATATTATTATTTATATTAGAGCATTTTTCTAAAATTATATTAAAATCATTCTCATACGTCTTTTGATTCTTGTTTTTTAACAAACAAAAAATAGCTGTAATAAAAATTCCTCTGACCTGTACGCAAATTGACATGGATAACTAATGTGTTACAGGGTGTTCCCATTTTATTATATTACGATCATTAATTTTTAGATTTTGGAAAATTTTACAATGGACATTCTTGGTTTCGGACATTTTTTTCCGGAAATTTTTACTGTGGACATTTTTGTATAATACCCGGCTGGAGATAGGAAGACCGGACACTGCCAAAACTT
The DNA here is from genome assembly GCF_020882245.1 of Rhopalosiphum padi. Taxonomy (NCBI): domain Eukaryota; kingdom Metazoa; phylum Arthropoda; class Insecta; order Hemiptera; family Aphididae; genus Rhopalosiphum; species Rhopalosiphum padi. The sequence continues at coordinate 12,236,310 of NW_026869996.1, forward strand.
ACATAGGAGTTTTTTTTAAAACAGTGGTTTTTAGTGACCCTTGGCCCTACGTATCAAATATTTGGATTTTCGTGATTTTATTGATATAAAAAGATAGTCCAACGGTCCTTGTTGAACGCTACAACGTTTTTACGGTAAATAGAAATTTTGTATACTGTTATTATAGTTTGACTTGCATACAGCGGTCACTTTGTACGTTTAAAATTAATTGCTAAATATCGATAACGGACACTGTACGATATGAATAAACCAGAAAATATATTTTAGAAGATAAGTTTAAATTAAATTACTTTAAACTGTAGATGGTGAATTGTGAACGTAACTACATAGTTACTAATACATATTAGTCATGAAGTTTGGTAACACAGTAGAGCATATCCTATATACTATATTGAACCAAAACCATACATCAATTTGGGCCCGTGTGTTTAAAAATTAAATGGCCCTCTGTTCTCTTTTCAAAATTTTTATCATTGGGCCCACTATTATGGATTGGTGCCCTGGGCCTGTGTGTTTAAAACACGCAACGACCCAAGTTGTGCACTAATACTAAACTATATCCAAAAATTATTAAGTATGATTATGATTATACCATTTTAAAATTATTCGTTGGCAGTGACTATTGTACAGGTAAAGTTACTATAATCCTGTATGGACCGGTTACGAGTACGGGATACCGTTGGGCGTCAGTCGTTTCCGCCAAAACGAAAAAGGTTTGATTTTCATTTCCGCCAAATCTATTTCTACCTATATTATTGAGCTGGAGTTTGAGAACCCCTAGTCTGTCTGTAGTGCTATCGACCATCGATGTACATGTACCATGTAGATAAGCCAAGGTATATTGAAGATATCATAAAGAGATAATTTATTTTAAACGTAGAAATACCTACATAATATTACAAATAAATATAAATCGATTTAATCTATATCAGGTGTAGATATTTCAGCAGTGTCTGTGTTATCGGGATCGGAGTTCTGTGATCGGATCTGTGGTAACAACGACGAAATTAGGAGTCTACATGAATCGTGAATAATATACGTCTATTAATTATTGAATAATATATTGGAATATTATATGGAATTCATAACGAGTAAACGTGGTAAAAAAATGATTGTGATTGATGGGTTCAAATTTAATTTTTCGTACAAATCTATTAGTAAGTCAATTTTTCAAAGTTAATTTTTGGGGGTCAATGAGAACCACCTCCTCGTGATAGCCCCTGGGTAACTCTAAATGGTTCTCAAACTATAATTTAGACAGGTTAGGTAGAAATAGATTTGGCGGAAATGAAAATCAAACCTTTTTCGTTTTGGCGGAAACGAAAATCGAGTTTTTTGGCGGAAACGACGACCACCCATACGGTTTTGCGATCACGAACGGGTAAAATTATATGGGTTTCTCATAAGAAACTGGGTAAAATTGGCGAGTAGTGTGGGTAAGACACTGTTGCTGTGTTAAGTGGGTTTCAGGTAAAAAATGTGAAGGTAGACAAGATAAACACAATAAACTATGTTTATTTTCTTAGCAGTAATTTAAAAATTATTAATATGTACCTATTTAGGTTGAAAATCGACATACATTTGAGTTATTTGTATAGAAAAAGTAATGAATATAAGAAAAAGAAATAATAAACAAATTTATTTACTATCAATTGCCGCAAACTTGAATATAGATCGTAATAACAGTAAAATAATATAATATTGGGAAAACGTGTCAGATACAAAAACACTGAAGTTTTTTTCCACACAGACAACACATAAAAAAATATTGATAAAGCAGTTAAATGTTTAATAATAAAATTGATGACGCGTGCATATATTTTTGAACAAAACGGAAATTAGAATTTTGTAATAGGAGACAAAATGGTACTTTTAGAACTGATACTATTTGTTTTTTTTTGTCTGTAGTGAAGATGTATGTTTTTCCATTGTATCTATGCTTATTTGATGTCTACCACTGTGACTGGGCAATATGCCACACATGACTCACCGACATCAGTTGTTTTTTGATTAATTAATGCAAATGAGTGTGTTAATAATAATTAAATAAATATCAACGGCGATGGTTCGGAAACGGTCCATACAAATTTATTGTGAATACAATAATTACCTTCTTTTTAACATGCACGTACTCCACGAACCAAATTATATTACCATCTAATTTTATAATGTAATTGTATAAAATCTGTTATTTAATTACTGCAGGGTTGAACATTAACTAAAAAGTAATACATTTAACATTTATTTTTATTTTTCTAACATTAAAAGTAAATATAACGACAATTAAATAGGTAAGTACATCTTAAAGCAAGACGTAACAGAATCATATGATGTATAGTTCAATACCTGTATAATGTCTTCATCGATTAAGAATATCACATATAATTCGGCACAATAGAAGGTTTACAAATGGAAGTGGGCGAATACATACATCTCAGTACCTAGGCTTATTCATTGCATGTGTTATTCAATGGAAAGTATTATAAAAAATAGTAGTGAGACTAGTTATAACAGAAACATGTAAAGAAATAAGTTATGATTTCTAGATGAGTAATTGATATCTAAAATGAATACCAACGACATATTGTTATAATATAAAGTTATTAGATTAACAGAAAGAGAAAGAGACAGACTACAAGCTTAGTTAAAATAAATTCTTAAATATGATATTTTTTAACATTTGAATTTTATTATTGGTACAAAAATAAAAATAAACATACATTATGTATATGTAATATTAAATGTTGATATTTTTTAATATAAATTATATACGTAAAGTAAAAATAAAGATTTGGCATATTATATAAGTTATATTTAAAGAGATTATTAATTAAGAAAATATTAAATGTTAACGAATATATTAATACATTTTTATCTTTTAATATGATACAAAGAAGACATTTACTTAAACGATAAATTAGAATAGTCAAATAAAGCTAATTGAGGCACAACATTAGCATATCCCCATATAGTGTTTAAACATTAAATAATACGTTATATCTTATAAATACCATTAAAATATTTAAAATTATCACGCAATTCTATAATCGGTTACATCGATTAGTATAAATGTTACAAGTCTCTCAAAGTCATAACTCAAAAGTAATTAGGTATCACAAGAGTTGAGTTTTGACTTAAGTAAAAGTAGAATTTCACAAAAATATTACCATAATGTCCTTAGCTATATAATATATTACTTTGAAGTATCTTCGTTTTTACTATTGATTACATTCAATTTTAACTGCTTTTGAAATCGGATATGTTGAAAAAATTTCTTATCAAATATTTTATTAGCTTGACTATTACATATTTGCCATATATTCGATACCGGTTATTACGACGGTGCCACTCTAGTTTCCGGTTTTTAATATTATTCGAACATAATGAATGACTGCGTGTTTTAACGTTTTTAAAAATATCTATACAACTATGTATATATCTGTATATTATTAACAATTTATACGTACAAATATAGTATAAATGCACTTTCTTCTCGATGCCAATTTTCTGTTTTTCATTATTTTATATATAACAATTATACGTAGGTATAAGATATGCATTTTGAAAACCTGATTAACGCCATGTCATGCACAAACAAATAGAAAAAAATTGGTTTGCGCCCAATACATTTAATAATATATGTATAGGAACATCAGTCCTTGTAGTAAATAGGTTAAAATATTTTGTTATATAGTAACGATAACGGTGCAGCAGAGACTTCAGCGGAAAAACGATATTATTTGGAAGTATTAATTAACGGTTGCGGAAATCGAATACGCGCAGTACATATAATATAAAATAATAATAACGGTTTGTTCGGGGACCACGTTATATACATATTACATATAATAATTTAATTCCGAGCACATATAAAAAAAATTATCGTGCCTAATAAACCGTATGATGTTTGTGCGATATAGGTGCAGAGTTAATGCATGTGCCTATATTGTGCCTATATATTATATACACAGGCCACGGGGTGGTTCTTTTACCGCAAACTATCGGGTAATATCACGAGTAAAGTAATTTTTGAATTACTATTTTTATGAAACGAAGATATGAGTACTATTTTACATTTTTCTACATATTATATTGGTTGATTTGAGATAAAAAGTAATCGCGATTACTCACAACCTGTATAATAAACTCCGCGATGGTGGAACAGTTTGAGTCATAATAACAACAAAAATAAAAATATAATAATAATAATATGCATTCGGCTGCAGCAAGTTGGTCGTCGGAGATTCCGGTCACGAGAGTTTATCGTTGAGGTGACTGACTATAACATGAAAAAGTACCTATATACTGCAATGCGCGTTGGGTAAATCGGCGGTGCATTGTCCAGCGCAGAAACCTTCCCATTGTGCCGATCGCGTATGGTGATGGACGACGATTATAATACGCATGTAGGTACGCATATTGTGTCCGTACGGGGGCCGTGGCGATCAACTCGTGTGATCGTATGTAACAATAATAATACATAATATACCTATAACGATGAAGCGTAGTAATAATAATGGTTTGTCGAATCATAACGGGTCTTTTCCATTATTATTTAACGAACTCTGCGACCGATGTCGACGGGCATGGCGAATTTTGCCGGACCGTACCCACGCGGACTCTAACGAAAAGAAAAAAACGGATCACTAAACGACGGTGTTACGACGAAAAAATAAAGATATTCTACGTTATAATTATAAAAATATAAAAAATACCGCAATCACGATGCATCCTATCATTAAGCAAAGGAACGGCGATAATATATATGTAGATATATATTAAAAGTTTTTTATTTCGAGAAGTGAAATTTTTTTTGTAGTTTAAGAAATATGCAAACAACGATGGGTATGGTTTTTTTAAACTTAAAATAAAAAAAACACTGTGCTATTTTACAGGTAAATATGCATAACCAACCGTCCGATTTATATCACGCAAAAAAACGATAAAAAAAAATATATATATATAAACATATACACAAGTCTTATTATAGGTTCAATTATAAATTATTACCCTTATTTCTAAATCATTATGTAAATGGAAAAATAAAAAACCGAACAAAAGCAAAAATCATCAATTATTTTAATAATCACGATAGTGACTATAATGATTATAATCTTCATAGACCCATAGTAATGTTTTTACTTGAAAATTTGTTAATTTGTAATAATTATACTACAAAGTATTTATGGTCAATAAAAATTGATAAACATTTTTATTATGAAACAATTATAAATAATGTATAACTATAGATTAGATACCTAGTACAAAATATAGCCTTCATTTGTAAATTACTAAATTCAGAAATTGCATAAAATAGGATAATGCAATAATTGATCCAGAAAAAACAAACATTAAATACGGTGCTATATCGGTATATTTCAGTTTAGTGTACCTATCGGTCACGGACAAATTGACATAAATAAACCTAGTATAGCTTTAAATTAACTAATTAGACCGAAATTGGACGTAGCACTTTTCTCTAAACTTTCCTGTTTTTAAAAACAGTCACCAAAACTCATCAAAATCATTTTTGTGTAATTTTAGGGTCTATAAGCTACAAAAATAAATAAATTCCCTTTGGTTGTATATTTGAAATTTTGAAAAAAAAAACTAAATCAAAATTATTATAATTTATTTAAAAAAAAAAAATACAGTTAATTTTTTTAAATTATATTTCTGTAACCAATGACAATACAAATAAGAAATTATTCGATCGTCATGAATCAAAACTAAAAAAAAGAAGCTACCTTTAAGGGTTTAAAAAAGTAGTTAAAACACCCCTGGCTCTCAAGGAATCTATCGATATAACTTTTAATTTTTATTAAATCGGTCCAGTATAGTTTCTGAGATAGATCATTTGATAATACAAACCATTTCATGAACAGATTAAAAACAATAAAAACTAATATCAACAAAATCATATGTCATTGTCTATATAATATTCTTACCTTTAAATTTGATAATAGGTAAATTTACTCTAATATTAAAGCTAACATTACAAAATGTATTCTGCTGAATGACAATTTGTTATGACTTATGATGTACGTTAGTAAGACAGGGACAACACATGCGGGTATGGTGTCCTCTTAATATCAAAATAATCATAAAAATACACAAATGGTATAAAAATTATTTGCAAAGATATAATATAAAAATTCGTATAGTTAGTGAAATACGCGTGTTTAAACCTAATAAGTAAATTAAATGTGTGGAAAAATAAGGTAATGACGATGACTGAATTTAAAAATTTTAATATATTTATATATAATAAAAATCTTGTAAAATATTAAAATAAATACCTACAATATGAACTAATATGTATAGTAAACCTTCCTTAGCGATAAGTTTATTTTTTAAATATGTATGTATTTGTACCCTGGAGTAGATGTAATAAGTGAATATGAAATAAAACAGCGGATTGCTTGACAAACGAAGCCACTAAAGTGGCGACACTACCTCTATATTGTTTTTATTTAATTTCTAACCGTTTAGGTTAGATTGTGTAATTTTGTGTGTTAGTTATTTGAAATTAATATTTTAAGCATAATTAGACATGCGTTTAAAGCTTTGGTTTTAATTTGATGTTATTAGGTAAGCCAATGATGGTGACTAAAAAGTATTTAATCAATTGGGAGGAGAAATTATAATATTATCCGAAAATATCTCAGCCCTCAGACCAAGAAACAACACGCAGGCGAATATGATGGTGTATGGTTATGGTATGGTCAATATGTTATGCAAGGACTTAAATTTATTTAGGTACTTTGAATCGCCATTTTTTTGTACTATAGACAGTCATGAGTTCAATGTTTATGGTAGCATATAAATGTTTTATGAATTTGTTTATAATAACCTCTTTAGTTATACAACAATAAATTATGATAATATATAATCCTATATATTATATTATATTATATTATATAATCCTTAATAATTATTTTATATTTATCAAAAAATATAACTATTTATGCAAAAACTAATTTAACAATAGTTTAGTAAATTTATTTGGGATACAGACCACATATTATGTAATACGTGTATTGTTAAAAATCATTATCATTAAGCACTTCCTATTAAAGTTGTTTATCATTATTTATGTAAAACGATTCGTGCGAAAAAAATTCGCAAATGATAATATTACAATCATTCATAAAAATAGTATAATATATAATATATTTGGTAATTATACTAAATATAGTTTAACACATTTTTTGTTTATTTTTTTATAAATATTGATGAGAAAATTTTAGTTTGGTCAAAAAATTTGAAAATATATATGTACAAAATTTATAAGTTATAACCAAATAACCTAAAAAAAATTTATTTTTTATTTATAAAAGATATTTAAAATTTGTATACACAGAATAATAGGTACAATAAAAAAATTAAAAAAAATAAGATAACATAGAATACTAGACATGGAAACATGATGGAAAAAAAGAGTCCATCGACACTATACCTACTTCCAATTACAATTTAGGGGGAAATATTTAAATATAACGATTTACTTTATTGACATAATAAGTTTAAATTTGGATGAAATGAGATGTTTAAACGAAAAATAATGATGTTAGTAATTTTTTATAATTAAAAAATATTATTCTTGATTACTTAAAACTTTTAACATGTATTATTATATATAAGTATATAACTACCTATATACAAATAATGAAATTTTCAAATGCAATTATGTTTTTGGCAAAAATTAATTCATTCTACCGTATTACCATGATAGAAAAATTGTTCACTATAATAGCAGTATAAATATACATAGTAGGTAATAGGTATATCGGCTGGCTATATTGTCTTCGCTCAAAATCGTTTTTTCTATGAAATGATTTATTATTGATTGTTCAAATTAAACATAACATTTAATAGTTACTTATTCAATGATTAGGTAAACACTACACCTACTGTACAGTAGGGCGATACCTACTTACCTCCTTTTTATACATGTATTTTAAATAATTATCGTGTATATCATCTAATAGACCTTATTTTTAATACGTATTATGTATAAAAAAAAAAGTATATTATATTTTCAATAATAGATAACAACGTTAAACTGTTAAATCAATTCCGTCACTAGAACAATATAATATACGCTTTAAATGTTTTTAACAATTTGTTTTGGTTCTTACCTTAAGATTATGAGCAATTTGTTTTATATAAAACATTTCCATGTCTTGTATAACATTTGGTTTTCCACTGGTTTGATTTCCGGTGGTCTCCAAATAAGCGGAATTTCGGCGTTTATCTTTCAGCGTTAGAGCGGCCAATGGCGGAAAACACGAATTCATGGCAGTAGTATGAAAAGGGGGATTCAAACACCGCAGCCGCAGCCGCAGCCGCAGCCGCCGCCGCCGCAGCCGCTACGTACGTGACGTAACGTACCCCCCTCACTCTCACCCTCACCCACAGCCGCCGCCGCCGCAGCCGCTACGTACGTGACGTAACGTACCCCCCTCACTCTCACCCTCACCCACAGCCGCCGCCGCCGCAGCCGCTACGTACGTGACGTAACGTACCCCCCTCACTCTCACCCTCACCCACAGCCGCCGCCGCCGCAGCCGCTACGTACGTGACGTAACGTACCCCCCTCACTCTCACCCTCACCCACAGCCGCCGCCGCCGCAGCCGCTACGTACGTGACGTAACGTACCCCCCTCACTCTCACCCTCACACACAGCCGCCGCCGTCAAACGATCGCGTACGTGTGCGACATACGTTTTCAGTTATCACATGTTATCAATAATTTATTTTTATCAGTTATCACACATTATTTTTTTTATCAGTTATCACACATTATTTTTATCAATTATCACACATTATTTTTATCAGTTAATAACTTATTTTTATCAGTTATCATATATTTAAAAATATAATATTATGGGTTAGAATCGAATCGTGAGGGTAACATTGTATATATATATTTAAGTACATGCTAAATAATATACATAATCATATGAATATTCTCACAACGTAAAGTTCCCTCTTATATACTTGGGGAAATAATATACAAAAATGTACATTAAGCCTTGATACATAGATACGATCTGCTTATTGTCCCCGACCGGCCACCCACTAATAATATTAAAATGCCTATTAGTGAATAACACACACACACACACACACACACACACACACACACACACACACACATTAATAACTGATATACTTTTGTGTCTAAAATTCCATATTCTCTCATGTCGTCAGGATGACGCCGACTCATAATGTATATCCTTAAACCATCACAGATCCATATTCAATTCATCGATAATCACACAATACCTTGCAAAAACTCTACCGTCGCCACCCCCTACGTTTGGCGTCGGGTTGACAATAAGATACACCTTATTTAATAAACTAAATGACTCTATAGAAATTCACACTAACTGCTCGTCTTTATATATATATATATTCTGAAAGAGGCAACAGTTCTTCAGTACGTTTTAAGCCGTTGTACACACATCGTCTTCGAGTATTTTTGAGTGTTTTTAAACGTTTATACTTTTTTTTTTTTGTTTTACCTTAAAAATTAACAACATGTTTAATTGTGATCAGTGCTCGTTGATGTTCACGCGTAAAGACAGTTTGCTCAGACACAAAATCATACACCGAGGAATTCGTTTTCCGTGCTCTGTATGCATCAGGACATTCAGTCTCATGTCAAGTCTTAAGAGGCATGAGAAAAATTCTCATGGTATGTATACTTATTTATTTTTTATTATTAATTTATATCTAATATTTTTTCCAAGGCATCGTTCCGGCTCATCGTCAGCCTGCACTGATTGTTGCTCAACCTACTCGACAGAGCGTTATACAGTTTGCGCCTAGCGTTGCTCCACAGGGAGACTTACAGATTGCCCCTCAAATTTTCGTCCCCGATATCCCGGCCGGTGGTTCGAACATGTTATCCGAGGACGAGATTTGCATGGCAGCTATGGACGCATTTGAAAATGAAAAAGTTCAAGACGATAATACAGGTTAGTTTTATTTTTAATATTATAGATGGGGTATAATTTTGAAAGATTCGTATAAATCATAAATTTTATTTATATGCTGGCGGGTTGCACCGGTTGTCAGACCGTTTGATAGATTTAATTTTAAACGATACATAAATGTTTTATACTATTATAGGAAAATTAGATTTATTAGGTTTTTTTAATTTTATTTTTTAGACTCGTATACAACTACGGGTGTAAACGGCAAACGAGTTTCCACCGCCAACACCACGTCGGTTGCTAGAGCAAAAAAAGCGCGCATGGATATGGTGAAATCACCCGGGTTAGTTGAAATTTTATCGTCAGCGGGTCGAAAAATCGTTTGGTATTTCGCCAAAAATTTGAATAATGTTAAAAATTATACCGACTTTCTACGTCCTCTTGCACCGGTTTTGTCAGACATGCTGAAAAATCATGTTTTGAGACACTCAATAAAATTTAGTTTGAAGCTGGAGGCTACGTATAACCGACCAAACGTACCTAATTCATCTGAAAATAGAGCGTTTCAAACATCAGCAGTTGAAGTTTTTTCGGGTAGTAATATTGCTGAGATTATTGAAAGGGCTTTTATAAAGTTATTGAGCGAAGAAGAAGCTTATACTAGCAGAGGAAGCGGGTTTACCCTGGAGTCCATAGATGGGCTATTGTTGGCCGTGTACAAATACACGCCGATGGGCGGGTCGTCATACATACCACTGCCTGCGTATATCGAAGGAAAACGGGGCACAATAAATCCTCAGAATGTAGACCAACAGTGTTTCAAGTGGGCTATATTAGCCAAGCATGTGACGGGGGAAAATAAATTTCGTATCGGTGAGAATTATAAACAACACGATGACAAATACAATTTCAATGGTATATCGTTCCCAACGCCATTATCCGACGTTCAGAAATTCGAATATAATAACCCGACTGTCTCTGTGAATGTGTATGGGTTAGACAAAAAGTTCCAGCCACCGCGTAAATATCCGACGTACGAGGTATACCCGCTACGTGTCGTTGATGAGGAGAAAGCCGACCACTTTGATCTGTTGTTGGTAGCAAATGAAAGCGGGTCGCATTACGTATATATTTCGAATTTGTCGCGACTCATACGATCTCAAAAGACTGGACATAAAGAGAGTGTCGTATTTTGCAAAAGATGTTTTACCAGCTTTGACAATCGAAGATATAAATATAAATTGAATGGGCGTGAGGCGTTAACTCAACATAAGCTTATATGCGGTACACATAAGTCAATATTACCGGTGATACCGAAAGAAGGCGAGTGTCTTGAGTTTGAAGCATGGAAGAAAACACAGAGACATCCCATAGTTATATATGCGGATTTCGAGACAATGTTGACGAAGACTGACGAAGACAAAGGAGACAACACCAAAATAATACAGAAGCACGAGGCGATGAGTTATGGACTCATTGTGAAGGCGAGCGACGACGTACCGTTAGAGTTGATGGAGGAGCATGAGATAACGACAGAACCAGTGATATACAGAGGAAGCGAGAGTAAGACGGACGTGGCGAAACATTTTATTGAAACAGTGACCGAGTTGGCGATAAAAATTGAAAAATTATTGAAGACCAATAAACCTATAGTTTTCACGGATGAACAACGGCAGTCACATAATGCATGTACAGCTTGTAATTTATGCAAAACAACCTTTACATACGATAACCATAAGGTTGCAGATCATTGTCATCTCTCTGGAAAATACCGACAAGCTCTATGTAATACCTGCAACCTCAAGCTTCAAGCACCAAAATTTGTCCCTATATTTTTCCACAATTTATCCAATTATGATGCGCACCTAATAGTAACAGAACTGGGTCACGACACGCAAGCTATTAACGTTATTCCTAATAGCGAGGAGAAATATATATCTTTCTCGAAATACGTATCAAATACATTCAGCATGCGTTTCATAGACACGTTTAGATTCATGGCATCAAGTTTATCTTCACTGTCCAAAAATCTTGTAACACCGGGACTGGAGAACTTTAGAGAAACCGCTAAACATTTTGTCGCCGGAGATATGCCGCTCGTGACTCGTAAAGGGGTGTACCCGTACGAGTACACAGATAGTTGGAGTAGGTTGGAGGAGACGAGGTTACCGAGGAAGCGAGATTTTTATAGTACGTTGACGGAGACTGACATAAAGGAGGAAGATTTCGAGCACGCGAAGTTGGTCTGGGACCACTTTGGTTGTACGACGCTCGGAGATTACAGTGATTTATACCTAAAAATCGACGTCTTACTGTTGGCGGACGTCTTTGAAAACTTTCGCGATGTATGTATGAGGGCATACAACTTGGACGCAGCCCATTACTTCACCGCCCCTGGACTTAGTTTCGACGCGATGCTGAAGTTTACCGGTCAAAAGCTCCAGTTATTACACGATTACGATATGCTCTTGATGTATGAGAATGGTCAGTATATTATTTATAAAATATGAATATAATAATAATATTGTTTTTTTTTTTTTTTTTTTTTTTTTTTTTTTTTTAGGTATCCGTGGTGGATTGGTGCAGGCCAGCATGCGGTATGCCAAGGCTAACAATGCTAAGACCCCGGGCTATGATGATACTAAGGAGAAATCATGGATTGTATATCAGGACTGTAAGTATATTTTTTTCAAAACTTATTAATTTTTCATACTTATTTAATTTTATAGGTAACAACTTGTATGGATGGGCAATGTCCCAGTACATGCCATACGGTGGGTTCAACTGGGTTGAACCTACATTAAACGGGTTGAATGATTTGGACGATACATCGCCCATAGGACGTATATATGAGGTGGATGTGTCGTACCCTAAAGAGCTGCATGATAAACACAACGACCTGCCTTTCCTACCTCAGAACAGTATCCCGCGAGGATCAAAGGTTAGGAAGTTGATGGCGACATTTGAGAAAAAGGAGAATTATGTTATACACTATAGAAACCTTCAGCAGGCAATTAAGAATGGTTTAATAGTTGAAAAAGTAAATATATATTTTATATGATTTTAATCAGATTTTTAACATTTTTTCTTATTTTTATAGGTACATAGAGTGATTCAATTTAACCAATCAGATTGGCTGGCTAAATATATCGAGCTAAACACAGAGATGCGGAAGAAGGCGAAGAACGAATTTGAGAAAAATTTTTTTAAATTAATGAATAACGCTGTATTTGGTATGTCGCTTTATTTATTATATATATACAAGCATTTTTACTGATATTATATGTTTTTCCAGGGAAGACTATGCAATCGAAAAGGAAGGAAATGAAAATGGAGTTGGTGTCGTGTGAGAGAAGATTACAAAAATTGATTAACAAAACAACATTTAAGCACTGTACAAATTATAACGAGAACCTAAACGCCGTCGCCCTGGAGAACAAAATTATTAAATTTGACAAACCTATCTATATAGGTAAATATATTTTTATTTTTTCTATTTTTATCATACATTTATTAATATATATATTTATAGGATTTGCGGTGCTGGACATAAGTAAGACGTTGATGTACGACTATCATTACAACGTTATGAAGAAACATTATAAAGATAAAATAAAGCTAATGTACACTGACACAGGTAAATATACTTAAACTAATCTCATGTATATAAAATATCATTTTTTTTTTTTTTTTTTTTTTTTTTTTATTTTCTAGATTCACTAGTGTATCATATCAATACCGATGATTTCTACAAAGACTTGGCGGATAATCCTAGCTTGTTGGACCGGATGGACACTGCTAACCTGCCCAGTGTCCATCCGTGTTATGTGGCAGATAGGAAGAAGAGTCCGGGATTCTTTTCCGATGAAGTCGATGGCAATGTAGTGTCAGAGTTTTGTGCGTTGAGGGCCAAGTCATACGCTTTCAATGTATATGCTGGACTAGAGGATGTGGTGAGAGAGCAGATCAAGGCGAAAGGTGTAAGACAGCATGTGGTTAAAAATCATATGACGTTGGAGGATCATGTTAAGTGTTTGTTTGGAGAAGCTGGCGTGGAGGCGTATAAGGAGAATGTATCTATTCGCTCATTCAAACACAAGTTGATGACGATAAAAACGAGAAAGCTAACTTACAACAGTTATGACGATAAGAGAGTGGTATTGGACGATAAAATCCATACCTTGGCTCACGGACACTATAGTTTAGGGTAAGTTTATAAATTTTTTTTTTTTTTTTTTTTTTTTCAAATTATTTTACTTATATTTATAATTTTATAGGGATGATGACGACGAACAGATTAATGATTGGCTAGATCATGAGATAGATGCTGGTGATCTTGAATCTAATGAATGAGATTACTTCTAAATAATTAAATACTATGTATATTTTTATTGTAAATACCATGTATATATTTTTTGTTATTGTAAATACCACTTGAATAATTTGTTATCTATAACCTTGAGCTGATAAATGTTATCACATATATTATGTTGTTATAAAAATAAAACAATGTTATAATATAATTATGTTTATTAAATGATAAAATAAAATATTTTGTATAGAATACAATTACATTTTTGTTTAAGAATTATTTACAAACCATTTTCTTATAGCAAATACTTTATAAAATGTACATTGTTTAGGATTAAATTCCATATGAAAAATACAACAAGGTAAAGTTTCGTCATCACATATTTGATCCAAACGAGGGCAGCCCAAGTCTTCAATGTTGATGAGTGCAACGTGTGGTATATACTCCATAAGAACTTGTTTTTTCTGTTCACCTTTGACGTAAATACATCTGAATTTTAATGAATTCAATATTTTTCCGAGTTCTTCATACTCGATATCACCGTATTCTATAGCTAGTTGATGGTAATTACGCTCCAGCCACTTGTTGGTTTTTTGACTCTTATTGTCCTGCATTGAGTTTGAATGTTTAAAAATCCAGTGCTGGGTCGCCCATGTTTCTGTGTCTACTATAGACATTTCTTTAATCATGTATTTATTGTTGACGCCAAGTACACATTGCATGTCCAAGATGGCTGAAGACATTATGGTTTGTCTTTATAATAAGTTTCAATAGTATTTAGACGACTCAGAATAGCTGGTATTATGTTTTTCAATCCTTCTATACTTTCTTTGATTGATTGTAATGATACTTCACCTCTTGTCATATGCTCAGTTATTTGTATACATGTCAATTGTATCGCTTCTACTTGTTCTTCTTGAATTTGTACAGATTTATGATTTTCTTCAAGTAAATGTTCGATTTTATCTAATTTAGACGAAAACGATTTGTTCGACTGTTCGAGATTTGAAATAATTTTATTTGTTTCACCAGACTGAGAACTACCAAACACGTTCATGTCTATAGCTCAACTGACACTATTTTCTAATGTCACTTGTATTTATCCAACTATTGTGTGTATTATCGAACCCTAGCCATTTCACAAAAATTTGCTTCCCCTTCTTACGTATAATTTTTTCAACTAAATAGTCATTTGGATAGTTTGTTTTCAATATTTCTTCTGAATAAAAGCAACCAGCAATCGGTTTTCCAGTATAATCTTGTAGCTGATAAGTAGTAGGTAAAGTTTCGTTGATTTTAACAATTTTAAATATTTCCGTAGACCAGCTCGGCAAATAACCTTTTGTAAACACACCTTTGTATGTGCTTATACGGACGTTATCGCCTATGTTAAATTTATTTTTTCGTTTAATTATTTTACGTTGCATTATTTCCACTGACGTAGGATTAGTATCAGCTTGCACTGGTGTCATTCCTATAGTTCTATGTTTTGAATTATTATATTCGTTAATCAATGAAGGTAAAATAGAAACCCATTCGTGAGAGCCACGTGCCGTAAACTCTCTAAACATTTTTTCTTTCAATGTGCGGTTGAATCGTTCTACAATACACGCTTTCATAGTACTGTAAGTCGAATATTTATGTATATTGTACTTAGACATTAACGCGTCAAATGTAGGATTGTAAAATTCTTTACCATTATCGAGCTGTAATAGTTTTGGCGAGCGTTTAAGCAGTATTTTAGACATTGCAGTGGAAACCTCTTTAGCGGTTTTTGATTTTAATGGTATGGCCCACGCAAATTTCGTAAAACAGTCTATAACACATAGAATATATTTGTAGCCTTTATTTTTTTTCGAATACGGTATCATTTCGACCAAGTCGGCCTGCCAAAGATCGTTTTTACCGTAAACATTAACTCTACGCCTTGTATAATTTTTTCTAACTGGTTTGTGGAGTTCGAAAGCGATATCTCGTTTAGACATTTGGAATATGTTTTATTAATCCTGCTTCACGCAATTCTTCGAAAATCGATATTATTTCGTTTGAAACGCCTGTATTACCAGCTGCCTTTGAAGCTAATAGTAACTGCAATCTATCGACTAGTTCGTTAGGGTCGTCCCAGTATACTAAATTATGTTGTTGTAATTTCATGGATAGCCCACTTCCAGAAGGAAACAAATTTTGGATTATATCATAATATTTATTTCCACCTTTTTTAATTTTTCTCCCGTCTGCTGTGAGATGCGCTGATGTTTGAATCAATATAGATTTATATGCATCTAAATCGTTTTTGGTGTATAATTTAGGATTTTTTGAAAATATTAAATTACCAAGCCCTTGTGTTAGCGGGTAAGATATGTCTTCAATAGTCAACGTATTATCGACAAGATTAATTTCTTTTTTACCTAAAACTACTCTTCCATTTTTTCGTTCTTTAGGTCCATACGTTTTGTCTATATCGTAAAATTTATACAAGTCGCTTAATTTATAAGCTAGCGAATCACCTGTGTCATTAAAATATTGAGAATCTTCATTGTCTTGCTGTGTGGGCGGAGCTTGAAATGTTGTTTTATTAATATTTTGTTTCAATGGTTCGATAATCGGACTTAACGTTTCTGATACTAATGAATGGATATCGGCTTTTCCTTGTTTTAATGCGGTATATTTGCGTTTGATATTTTCTTTGGCTTTAATCAGTTCTCCGAGTACTTCACCACTAGCAGCCATGACTGTGAATGAGGTCATTTTCATAAAAACAACACTTTATATAATGACGAATGTATCAAATCCATGACGATATCGACCGTTGTCACGTTCACAGTCTTTGTTTATCACGATAAACTCAAATCCCCCCAGACGCCAACACGAAGTACAAAAGTCTTTAAACTCTGAGTATGACATATCACCAGAGCAATGTTCATTGTATACATGCTTTAAATTAGTCTCATCTTGTTTGAATAATACAATAAAATTAGCGTTATCGCGCAAAAGTTGTTTTGGGACTTTTGAATAACTCTGAGCTAGATAGAATACATCAACTAAATTATGACGACCTCTGGAGAAGTAAGTTCTTGCAATCTTTTGGTTTTCAGTAATAATATCGTCGAAAATAAATACAGAGTTTGGTAAAGCTTTCTCTGGTTCAATGACTTGCTCATTTTCATAGAACGTAAATAATCCGACATCAGTGCCCGATAATATATCACTTAGCATTTTATATTTGGGTTGATCCAATGTCTTCGAATATATGTAAACATTATGAAATCTTATCCCGTTTATATTGGTTAATAACGCAAATATTAAATTCGTTTTTCCACAGCCTGAAGGACCGACGATGAGTGCACGTATCGTATTAGGCAGAAGTGCTCCGTGCCTAAGCTGTTGACCAGATGTAGGTGGGTCCACGTTTTCAACTGTTAGTTTTATATCTTGTTTGACGAATTTCATTATAAATATCTCTGTACCTACAAGAATGCGATCAGTACACAATGTCTCTCGCTCGAAGAAGCAACAAGAATAAAGGCGGTGGGCTTATCAACACGCTTATAAACAAACTGCCGATCGAGCTTCACGTGCCTGGTAAGTTTATTAAATTCGATATTATCATAATAATAATAATATTTCTTTGCAGGTTATCAATACTGTGGACCTGGTACAAAATTAGGAAAACGATTAGCTCGCGGTGATAAAGGTATAAACCCACTGGACTCTGCTTGTAGAGAGCACGACATTGCGTACGATCAGAGTAACTCTATCGCAGATCGTAACAAAGCCGATTATATATTAGAGCAGCGAGCCTGGGATAGGTTCAAGTCAAAAGATTCGAGTTTAAAAGAAAAAGCTGTGGCTTGGGGTGTGACTACTGCCATGAAAGCAAAACGTAAAGTAGGCGGCGGTTGTGGTTTTAAAGCAGCACTTAAAGCCACTAAAAATGTTGTAAAGAAAAATGTTAGCGAAAAAAACTTGTTGAAATTGACTAAAAAATGTGTAGCCGTCGCGCGAAAAACATTCAAAACTAAGAAGACAAAAGTTCCACGAACAATAAATATTCCGAAAAAAGGCGGTGTGCTACCACTCATACCGATTTTCGCTGGGTTGTCAGCTCTGGGAGCCCTGACTGGTGGTGTGGCCAACGTTGTGAAGGTTGCTAATGAATTTAATAGAAACAAACCATCGCATTTGGGCAAAGGGCTTTATCTCACACCGTATAAAGGCAACTCGTATAAAATAGAAACACCACATAAAAGTGGTGGGGGTGTAAAAGCGAAAAAAAACTAATATCTACGTTACCCAGTAGAGCGTTGTACGATTTCGAACTTATAAAAATCGCTCGTTTGATGAAAATACCTCATTTCATCGGCGTGTTTACCAGAGATAGGTTATATACACGTCCTAAACGCCTAGAATCAGCGATTATTAACTTGGATACGAAGAAAGGTACTGGAACGCATTGGGTAGCGTATAAAAAAATCGGAAAAAAAGTAGAATATTACGACAGTTTTGGAAATTTACCACCACCGCTCGAGGTGCAAAAATATTTTCACGGATGCGCTATTAATTATAATTATAACAGAGAACAAAAATATAATACTACAAACTGTGGACACTTGTGTTTAAAATTTTTATCATGTACACGATAACGTTAAACGGAAACTCTAGTGAATTGTCATGCGATATTTTTCCACCTATAGAAGTAGATAATACAGCGCGGATTTGTCTTTTGAGTTTACAGACGAATAATTCAATTCCAAACATAGAACCTGGTTGTAATGCAATAGGTTTTCGTAATTTTATCGGTCAAAATGAAAACGTAATTATACCTACTGGTTCGTACGAGTTGGAGGATTTAGAATCTGTTATAAACAAATTCATGCCCAACTATGTTACCCATTTTAAATTAAAAGCAAACAGTAATACATTAAAGTGTATGATATCCTGTAGCCATGAGATTGACTTTTCAGTCGAAAACAGCGTTGCTAAATTGTTGGGCTTTAGAAACGTCGTATACACTACTGGTGTTACTCACGAATCTGAAAATACAGTCAATATAATGAAAGTAAACTGTATAAAAGTAGAGTGCAACTTGATTGTTGGTTCATTTTGTGACGGAGCGCCGAGTCAGACCATACATGAGCTTTACCCGACTGTGCCTGCAGGATATAAGATCGTTGAGGTACCTAGACACCCAGTGTTTTACAGACTCAACACGACTTCAATAAGTAAAGTAAATATCGTACTAAAAGATCAAAACGATTTTCTAATAAATCTACGTGGAGAACCGATTACAATTCGTTTACAAATAACGCGGTGATATGGCGCTCAAATTTAATATAAATACTGCTACCATCAAAAAACCCGTTAGTGTAGTACCGGCAGTGAAGAAGTCTACATCTAAACCGCCACTGAAAAAGTCTACGTCCAAATTGAAAAAAAACAAAACCAAGCTCACGAAAAATAATTTAAATTTTCTTCGTTCGTTACAATGATGGATGACTCATATTTAGATGTGACTGCTGGCTATGTCGATGATTGTAAAATAACACAAAAGCAATATCATTCGTTTACACCGTATTCAAACACGGTTTTTTCATATAACGATGAAATTAGAATAAATATCCAAAATATGGATTCTTACACTTTGCCGTGTGAGAGTTTCATTTACATTGAAGGAAAGGTAGAAAAACCTACCGATGCTGCTGGAGACGTACGTTTTTCAAATAATGGATTGGCATTTTTATTCTCTGAGATGCGATATGAAATAAATGGAATAGAGATACAAAAATTAAAATCACCCGGAGTGTCGTCTTGCTTGAAAGCGTTCTGCTCCTATACTCCAAATGAAATGAATACATTAGACAACTGTGCTTGGGACTCGGCAATGGACGGTGAAGATAATAAAAATTTTATGACCGATAATGTGTTTACCGGATGCATTCCTCTAAAACATTTATTCGGCTTTTGTGAAGATTATAAAAAAATTTTACTCAATTGCAATCAACAACTAATTTTAAATCGTTCGTCTACTGATTTGGATGCAATACGTGTTGTGGGTGCCGGAGCCACCGAACACGTTGAGAAAAATAAAAAAATTACGATTGTACTGACTAAGGTGGCGTGGAAGATGCCGATTATCAAAGTCACTGATAAAGAAAAATTAAAACTGTTGAAAGTATTGGATTCGCGCAAAACGTTATCATGTGCGTTCAGAACCTGGGATCTGTGTGAATATCCGGTACTCCCTCGAAATACTTCACATTCATGGACGATAAAGTCTAGCAGCTTGCTTGAAAAACCTAGATTTATTTTGTTTGGATTACAAACCGATCGAAAAAAAAATATAGAAAATGACGCTGGTCGATTTGATCACTGTCAACTAAAAAATCTTAAGGTACACTTAAACTCTGAAGTGTATCCATACGAAGACTTTCGAGCCGATTTTAAAAATAATACTACCAGTTTATTGTATAAAGCTTATACAGACTTTCAAAAATCATACTACGAACGAGATTATTGTGAACCATTATTATCAAAACATGTTTTTCAAACCTATACTCCAATCGTCGTCGTCGATTTGTCGTACCAGAATGATAACGTGAAATCATCGACCGTAGACCTACGAATAGACTTTGAAACCGATACAGTTATTCCAGAAAAGACTGCAGCTTATTGTTTAATACTACATGATCAGATTATAACTTATAATCCGTTTAGTGGCGATGTCAGAAAATTGTAAACCTTGTATATATATTTTATAAATATCTTATAATTATTTTTTATACCTTGTAAATATTTTATACCTTGTTTTAAAAATATAAATTGTAAACCTTATTGTAAAAACTTAATCTAATAAATAAAAAAAAACTTGTTTTAAGTATCACGCTTGTTTTTTTATTTCACACAAAATTATTTAAACAATATCATTCAAAGAGTTTGCGTTTTGCGTTCCGCTTTTTCGTGGGCTTGCCACCTGTGAAGTCGAGAATAGATGGCGAGTGGTTGAGAGACGACGGACCGTCGTTTTCGTCAACAGCAGGGCCCGTAGATTTTATACGGTTATTATACCATAGGGGGTACTCGTTCGAAACGTGTCCTGTAGAATGATTGTCTATGAACACCGGTAATGATGATGATGATGGTAGACTGGTAGGAGCATCATTCTCATTGATAAACTAAATAATTATAATCTGTCAATATAAATATAATAAAATTAAATATATGTATATTACCACATTAATTGGTCCATCGTTCTCGTCAACTGTGGAGCTTGCTGGATATGTTGCCTGCGTAAGATTGATCTGCGAACATTCACCATCGAAAAAAGACGGTGAGAATAATTGTCGCGGCGTTATATCCCATGGTTTGGTCGGCGGCGGCTGCGCATCGGTGTCATCGGTATATTGAGGGGACGGTGATGAATATTTGTTCGGAGCCAAAATTATGTGATTGGACATGGACGGCGAATACGTTGACGATGTCATCGGCGACAATGGCGAAATGTGGTTAACGATTAACTAAAAATAATAAAAATTAAATAACTATTTAATAGAGCTAGTATTAAGATTTAATTACCTCTGGTGACATTCCTCCGCTCCATCGTTGAGACCATTGTTCAGCTAATTTCCGTGCTGCACACATTTTCAGCTGACTAACAAAATTTAAGTCGATATTCTTGATGATTTGATCGGTCTGAAGGTTTTTAATAAAAATTATCATTTCGTCAACTGTTTTCGGTGGCGATTGCACATTGGTAAATTCCCGGTCTATATAATTTTCAATAATTTCAAATTGCCTTAATACAACAGGACGTATGATGGCTGACTTTCGTGCGAACGTTTCGAAAATACTCTCCTCCATGTATTGTAATTTCATTAAATCTGCACGATTTAGCAATACTCGACATCCAGCTTGTGTTTTTGATTCGATGACAAGCATATTTTCCCCTTGATACACCATACTAGACAGCGAAATAATTTCGGTTTCCAGAAATAAATTTCGCTTATATTTTTGCGGTTGATCCAAAATAAACGACAATATATTCCCCATCAGGGAAAATATACGTCTTAGAAAGTCGGCTGGCATATTAATATACCGCGATGGTGTGATAATTTGTACTACGGTGTTGAATTCGTCCGTAGGATCAAGTCCTACATTCAAAAACTTACGGCCGGTGAAGTCTAGTGTGAAATTATTACAGTCGATGAGCTCTGCAGGCGGTGTTGGTGGTACATATGTGAAATTCTTCTTGTACACTTTAGCCATGTTTCCAATTGAACCAGCCATGATTAAAATTATTTTTGAAAATAAAAACACACACTTTAAAAAACACTAAAATTTATAAAGACGGAGCGAACGAAAACTACGTGTACACCAGTTTAGGGCAGTAGACGGACTAAACAGACACCGACTCTTTAAGTCAGGAGTCTCTATAATAGGTGGGGGGGGGGGGGCATTTTTCAATATTAATGGATTTTGCTGGAATGTGAGAGGTGGTTTAAGGATATACATTATGAGTCGGCGCCACCTCGTAAAGACGAGCAGTTAGTGTGAATTTCTATAGAGTCATTTAGTTTATTAAATAAGGTGTATCTTATTGTCAACCCGACGCCAAACGTAGGGGGTGGCGACGGTAGAGTTTTTGCAAGGTATTGTGTGATTATCGATGAATTGAATATGGATCTGTGATGGTTTAAGGATATACATTATGAGTCGGCGTCATCCTGACGACATGAGAGAATATGGAATTTTAGACACAAAAGTATATCAGTTATTAATGTGTGTGTGTGTGTGTGTGTGTGTGTGTGTGTGTGTGTGTGTGTGTGTGTGTTATTCACTAATAGGCATTTTAATATTATTAGTGGGTGGCCGGTCGGGGACAATAAGCAGATCGTATCTATGTATCAAGGCTTAATGTACATTTTTGTATATTATTTCCCCAAGTATATAAGAGGGAACTTTACGTTGTGAGAATATTCATATGATTATGTATATTATTTAGCATGTACTTAAATATATATATACAATGTTACCCTCACGATTCGATTCTAACCCATAATATTATATTTTTAAATATATGATAACTGATAAAAATAAGTTATTAACTGATAAAAATAATGTGTGATAACTGATAAAAATAATGTGTGATAACTGATAAAAAAAATAATGTGTGATAACTGATAAAAATAAATTATTGATAACATGTGATAACTGAAAACGTATGTCGCACACGTACGCGATCGTTTGACGGCGGCGGCTGTGTGTGAGGGTGAGAGTGAGGGGGGTACGTTACGTCACGTACGTAGCGGCTGCGGCGGCGGCGGCTGTGGGTGAGGGTGAGAGTGAGGGGGGTACGTTACGTCACGTACGTAGCGGCTGCGGCGGCGGCGGCTGTGGGTGAGGGTGAGAGTGAGGGGGGTACGTTACGTCACGTACGTAGCGGCTGCGGCGGCGGCGGCTGTGGGTGAGGGTGAGAGTGAGGGGGGTACGTTACGTCACGTACGTAGCGGCTGCGGCGGCGGCGGCTGTGGGTGAGGGTGAGAGTGAGGGGGGTACGTTACGTCACGTACGTAGCGGCTGCGGCGGCGGCGGCTGCGGCTGCGGCTGCGGCTGCGGTGTTTGAATCCCCCTTTTCATACTACTCATGGCCGATGGTCAAATTTGACTACTGTAAAAGGGACGCATGGAATTTTACACTTTGGCAGAAACAAAAGTGGAGAGAAAATTATTAAGTCCTGAAGTGGATCTGATCCAAATCAGCAGTGTATCTCTCTATTTTAGTCGTCGCCATCGTCGTGCGTCGAGTCGTTGTAACGTCTAACATTTTATTATATCCTATCGGTCAAAACCACGGTGTATATGTACTTAAACGCAGAGAATAATGGTTCGCATGAATTACCAAAAACAAAAATTAGAACGTCGACAACAGAAAGGAGCTCATTCTTCTTTGATCACAAAGGGCACATGCCGTGCTTATTAATAAACAATAAACATTAAGAATAAGTTATAATCATTTTTCTTCCACTATTATGTACAAGATTTTTAAAACAAAGTCTTGAAATTCTAAACTACACTTTTAATTGTACAGCATCAAGATTATGGTTTTATTAGGATGTACAGACTACAGACGCATAAAATCATGTTTAGAATGTTTAAATGTACACAAAAGAAAATTTAAAAAAAACACGCGGTCCAAAAAAAAAAACGAATGATTAAGGGAAAAATACACAGAATTATAAAATTTAAATAATATTAGTTTAACGAAACAATCAGCCGTTAAAATAAAAGGTTAAGAAATATTATCCTTATAATACCCCGTAATGCAATATAAAATATCGGTTCTCAATAAATAACGTCATAACGAAATACAATATACATATTATAACTATTTAGTATGGCTACGTATAATATATATAAATTAATTAGATATGTATCAAACCCAACAATAATGTCTCTATTACATGGTGCACATTGAACTTGGTACACCGAACTTTAGCTTAGTAAACAAAAAAATTATTGATGTTAGTATACATTGTTTGCTTATTAAAAAGAGATAGAAAAATAAAATGTCACAATATCAGTTATTATTCAATAATAAAGTATGTTGTTGACATTTTCGGGTGACCTACATACCTATATATTAGGTACTTTGCCATTTCAGTACTGAAATTTTCATATTCCTAAAGCTTATAACAGCTGCTGAGCTGCATATCATAGCAATGTTTAATTTAATCTAATTTTGTTTTTAATTGATCAAATCATTTGTAGTTTAGGACTTCTAGGATAAACGGTTGATATTTGTTAATTTTTGCACGCAATTAATCAAAGGGGCCGTCCGGGGAATGAATCCTCGAGGAACAATACGTGTATCAAATTTCCTAGTCCAGCGTCCTTCTTGTTATTCATGAATTATTATTATGAGTACGACTTCGGACTTTCTAATTTATTTTTAAAAACTACTAACGACAATTTGAATGCCATTAAAATGGTATGAAATGAATAACTATTATTGTATTTATTCGGCCAAACGGATAAAATATATAAATGCTACAATACGAATCTTTTAAAAAATATGCAAGTTTTATAGTCCAATATTATTCATTTTCATTTAATTTAAAAAGATAAATATAAGTATAAATAAGATTATTACAGTTGAACGTAATTAAAAGTCAAAAGGATTAATATCAATATTATAATCAATAAATAATAGTGAATTGATGACTTTTTAAAACTATAAATAATTATTAATATATTATAACCTATTTATCTAACAAAATTATAATAAATATAAAATGTATCAATTCATGAAAAATGATAATTATATAAAATTGTTCAATAAATACTCTTGTTTCATATGAAATAAAGTTTAAAACTTGACTTTTAAATTATTAGTATCGATTATGTCAGTTACGAAGACCCTTAAGCCAATTTAATGATGTACAAAGGACGCTAAATAGTATTACACCGTGTACTATAAAATCTTTGTATAGTTGCATGTTTGGTTAATAAAAATGATACGTAAATAATAATTTTAAAAAACACCTAGTCCTCCAGACTAAGAAATATGTTTTATGTATAAATGTAATAGTTATAACTTATATTCATTGTTTCTATCTAAATTCCAACATTTATACTATTGAGCAGACAACATTATTTCATCAGAATACTAATATATAGCTAAGATGATACCTGCATTAAAAAAAAATACAATATGTTCTCGATAAACAGATAAGTAAACCAAATAAATTCGGAACAATCTCCTACACGTGTTTGCAGTTACTGGAATGATAACACGATAGTATAATATACACTGTGATAGGGAGAGAAACATAAAAGATAACATTTAAAAGCTTTCGGTCGTAAATACAAATGACTAGCAGTTGTAAGAAAACATTAATGAACTTGTAAACATATAAATATTATAAATCAAATATGATTCCTAAAGACAGCTATAGTAATGTTTTTAGGGTTTTGCCGCCCGGTTTCGTTCGCTATAGAAATGTCACGCGAAAACCGGTTCCGCACCTTTCACAGAGTATTGAGAAATATAAGCAAAAAAGTTCAGAACAATCAAATGGGGCCCATACAACCTTAAACAATATTTTATCATAATTATTAATTAAATTATAATAAAAAATATATAGTTTACTGTTGAAAACTTAAAATATTTGAGTCAAACGCGCACCATGCACCGCTTTGAAATATAGTTTATTTAATGTTAAACTATTCATATTGATTGACTTCGAGTATTGATTAACACTTAATACAATAAATTTGTTGACGGATGCATTATAAATTGTTTACAGTAATAAATTATGAAAAATAAACCTCTATCAAAAATAATAGTTATAACTTATTTGTTATTTGTATATTATGCTACATGATTTTATTTTATTTAAAATTTTAAGAAATTGATAGAATGTTTTACTTATAGGTGCATATATTTATACATGTATATTATAACAAACAAGAAAACATGAAGAATATTATTAGTTATTACCTTATGACTGAGCAATTTAATAATTCTATAAAAAAAAAAAGAATTCCAAATCCCAAATGTATTAAAATACTAAGAGATTGATTATTAAAAATTCGAGAAAACCTTATATTCACTTACGATTATCATTATATATATATATTATATAGGTACCTACTTAAAAATTAATTTTAATCACCTTTTCTCATACATACAAACACACGCGGTACACAATATATACAAACAAATATAAGTATACGAAAAAAGTATATTATGCAGCCGCAACGTATAAGTCACTCTAAAAACGCCACTTAATGTCTTACACACTTGAAATCTCAGCCTATAGAAAATGTTAACCTGCCTAGCTGGTTAAAGTAAAAACATACAAACGTACATCGTAAACTGTAAAGTAACGACCATTTGATCTTACCGCGTATCATATTATGTTCATATTTTACGAGTTGTTTTCGACGATAACGTCGAAACTAGAACGAATATTGCGAGGGTCGTAAATTTTTAGAAGAGAGTAAGCTGTTCATAGGTACACCGCGAATCAACTCTAAATCAACGGATAAACAGATGATAGAGGAAGACAACGTAAACAACGTATACGACTGATTTCGTAGGAGACTACGGCGACGACGCACAACAGATTATGATTTATATTAACCGAAATGCTGCAGGTGGTCATCTTCAAGATTTTATTGACCAAACTCGTGACAAACTTACATAATATTCAAAGCAGGACATCAATTAGTGAAACGACGGCGGCGAAGACGGTTTCCGTTTCTCGAATAATATAACAATATACGACACTATATTATGATACTATGCACTGCACTTTACTATCACTTATATCGCACAGGCATAAACACACGACAAAGGTGCGGCGGCCACTGGCACGAACGCACGACTACGGTACTACGCGCGAGGACCAATGTCGGACGCGGCGTGGGTTATTTTTATTCGGTACACGACACGCGACCTGCCGGCCGATGTAAGCACTAATCGCACAGCGAAGGAAACGATGATGTCATCGCCCACGATGATTGAAGACCAACAATGACGACTCGGTCGACTCGGATGCAAAATATTTTTTGTGGCATACTATCTAACTAGGGAGAAGATTCTTGCTGGTACATACGCGTATATGTATAATTTACATATAGCCTCCTCAAAAACATATTCACATTTTCACGTTTGGCAAGTAGGTCGAATAGGTCGATTAATTTTTGGAATGATTTCTCATATTTTTTAAATTAATTAAAAATCTAATTTTAATTTGGTCTTATTTTTAAAATGATTTGTGTATATTTTTGACTCAACTTGTCTAATTTAAAAAATAAAATATTTCGATAAATTATATCATGACTTATTCAATATAAATGAATAAGTTACAACATATTATCTTTCTGTCCATAAGCTTATTTTTATGATAATTGGTCAAACTCAATAAAATAAACACGACAATATTTAAATTTTGAGATAAAATAAAATCATACAAAAGAAGAAGGTGAAGGATCCTCTCCAATTCTGGTGTCCCGAAGATGTTCCAGTAATATATATGTATATGAGTATAATGAGTTAATAAAAAATACCTATATATTTATTGACCGATTTGAACTGACGACAAACAAACACAGGTTTTGATGATTTCATAAACATATACAACAGTTAAAATATATTTGAGTATACATTATACAGTCAAGTGCCCGTCATCAGAAGTCATATTATATTGGCTATAGATATACGGAGTAATATAATTCAAGAGAAAATAAGACACTTGATCCAGTGGCGTATTTAGGATTTAGGGTATATTATTATTTATTTATTTATTTCAGCAAAATCAATACCATTATTTCAATACAATAATCAAATTACAATAGTTAAATTATTACAATAATAATATATATAGCCATATATGCGTATTTAGTGAGAAGATATAACTAAAATTGTCGATGCCAAACGGTTCAAAATTGTATTACTTACTGATAGAGTGATAAATGGAAAAAATACATCTATAACTTTATAAAAATAACTAAAAAAAGGTAGGTTAAGAAGAGATGTCCCTCCCTCGCAAATACGTTATTATAACTTGAACAAATAAATTATTGACGCTTTAAAGTTAAGTCTAAAAGTCTCATGTACCTACTATTTTACTTCTATATTATACGACATTAAATCATACTGCTATTACTATCTACGTTTAATATATGTACAATCGTTCATTACCAGGTATTCGGGTTCAAACTAAAATTTTTGAATTTATGAAGTCTTTAAATTATTATTTTAAATATTATACAATCGATCAATTTAATACCATTATAAATTGAGTAAGACATTTCTAACGAAAAAGAATAAATTTAAAAATAATAATACAATATTAATTATAAAATATACCTAATATATTTGTATTATAATTTACTACAATATATATAGTCAATCAAATTATTGAACCTAATCGACATTGGATTTAAAATTATAACATAAAAATATGATATATATTTTATTATAAGATCGGCAGTCGTCTTTCTCCTTAACTTAAATTCAATAATATTATATAAATTTTTTCCAAAATGACCAGAGTGTAAAACTATAAAAGTAATTAATAAGTATGTATAATTTTGTGATACTATAATCAAGAATTGTATAAAGAACCACGAAAATATTTAGAAATATTTATATATTATAATTCTAAAATTTGAATCATTCTTATGATTAATGATGATGATTGATAAATGACCAAAAATTAACAATTATTATAACATTAACAGAAATATATTTTATTCAATTATAAAATTGATATATATTTGATATGATTTATAATAAAATAAATGTCAAAGTAGGTGGTACTATTGGTACTATAGTTATTACTAAAATTATAATTATTAATTATTAATCCAAGTACATAAAAATATACAATAATGGTAATAATATTATAATAATATTCATAATATTATCAAAAACATAAAAATAATTCTTGTACTAAAAGAAACATCAGAGTGACACACAATTCACATTCATATTAATAATTATTAATTTATATTTAAGTATCAAAATTATAAACAAAAAATATTCAAAATTTAATACAGACAATAAATTATATATCTATAGTGGAATGTGCGATGCAATAATTAGGTACGATTAGTGCATACGAATGAGTTTATACCTACAGCAATAAAAACAGAGAAACTCTCTAAACTAAACTAAATTGTCTTATCATAAATTTTTAAGCTTCAAGATATATTTTAGTTATATCGGAATGTTTGTGTATAAATAATAAATATATACCAAAAATTATATCATAATACATAGGAAAAAAACGAGTAAGAATCGTTTTATAATTAAATTACTACAAACTAAATGTTGCTTATGCCTGATATGCAATAAATTAATACCATTACATAATAATATATATATTTTATTATATTTGATAAAATAATCTAGACCTAATGTTTATATACGAATAAATAGTTAACTTCCTTAACTAGAATAAATTATCATAAAATAAATTTAAATAATTTAAATAACTTACATAAAAATCGTTGTGTAATACCAAACATACATATTTCATGTAAATTCATTCATTATATATGTAAAAATGTTCTTCTTCCCAAATACTTATAAAATCAATATACCTAATCAGTAATCAATAATATAATCAATGAATAATATACGTATATGCACCAGTCAAATCGTAATAAAGAAAGTTCTATCATTAATTTATGTATAATATATATTATATACACAAGTAAAATAATAATTCATTTACAATATGAAGTAGTTAAAATATATTGTATAAACTATATTTTATGTAGAATATTAAATTTTTAAATATTTATACGAAATCAATCAATTGTTCTTTGAAATAAAATGGATTTATAAGTATATAATACATATTTTAAAATTTTGATCGTTTAATCCATAATAATAAAAAATAAAAAATATATATATTTCATCATATTTTCAAAATGCAAAGATTAACCATTTTATTCAAGAATATATATTTTGTTCTGCCAAACGAACATTATGACGTTAACTTATATCATAAAGTATTAATCAATAGCGATGTAATCAATATAACTATTGGTAGTTTTTACCCTTAAACATGTTTCCTGATCATATTTCGTGAAAACTAACTTATACGTGTTCCATAATTCCAAGAATTAGGGTGTATTAGGGCTCCTATGAATCAAATAAATAGTGGCATTAGTAATATGTGCTAAAACAGATGTAGTTTTAAGAGAATTCTACACCCGCCTGTTGACTCCGTCTTACAAATATTAAACAACGCAAATTTGTGTTTAACAGAACGAATTTGGTGTTGTTAGCTTTGATATATTAAAAGTAAATTGATTTATGATAAAATTTAAAGGTTAGAACAACCCTGTTATAATATTATATTCATCGTCTGTTTTTTACGATATTTAAATGAATTTATTTAAATTTTAAATCCTGATCTTGGAATTTTTAAATATTTTAAAAATTATAAAGCCATATTATTTTCAATTACTTAAAATTTTATTTGATACTTGCGCTATTTAATAAATGTTTTATGACAATAAAAACTTCTTTTCAAAATAAAAGAACCAACGTTTTTACAGTAAATTAATAATTAATCTTATAATATACAAAATTCAATATTTTTTATTTTCAAATTACGAGTAAGTACACTGTAAATACATAGTGAGCATGCATGGCGGGGGTTTAGTAAACTCCCACACGAAGCAGAAAGGTGACGGTTACATATGTGAATTTCTACATGAACAAAAATACACCAAAATGTATTTTCCTGTACGACGATAAAATTAAATGCATTGCTTTTAGTACTGAGTTAGTATTACTATCAAGTGTCATATCTACTATCCAGCCACCACATATTATCTAGACTTATCTTTATTAGTTATTACCTATGATACGATATAGATATGAACAATCCATTTTCTTAAATTAAATACTGGTTGATAATTTAATTTTTACTGTGATTATTATTATTATTATTTATAGTATATAAAGTTTATACTACGTATTAAATGAGGATTATACCTACATATTATTATGTACGAACTGGATTTAATTAAGAATTGGATTAGATTTGTTTTTATGCATCACTGATACAAATAAAATTTAACCCCGCCAACTATACATTTAAGTTGTCAGTCATAATTCTGAATAAACTGAAAAGGAAATTTGTATTAGTTACAATTTGTTTTTTGTAGTATTTATTGCGTATCCATGAGTAATTTTAAGTAGTTATACTTATATCTCATGTATAGGAATTTACAATTTACATTCATCTGCATAGCAAATTACACTGAACAAACTTAAAAACTTAATTTAATACATTATAATTACTAACTTACAATATATATGAATAATAAAAATAATCTTTATTTTATTGAGAAATAGTATGTTGATTAAATATTATTTTAGACGATTATTTTTAACTACAAAAAAACATAGTATTTACTAAATCATAATAATCGAAAACAACTTGCCCTTTAATCAACATAATATATGCACAAGTGCTTGCTCATAAATCCAGTTTTACAGGCACGGACCAAAAATATGTATTTCTAAATTGCCATCAATCATAATAATAATACGGAATATTTTTCTGTATTATTATTATTGTCCATAAAAGCCTACATGATGAGTTGTAATAATGGACTGTAAAATATAATTGCTGGTATTTTAAATATACCTACCTACAAAAATATTTGAAGCGTTTTATCAAATATAAAACTTGTCAGAATAGAGTGATCTGTAATTATAAAAGACCGAAATACATTTATTTGATAACGGACAGAACCAATTTCTTCTAAAATCAAGTTTTCGTAATCACTCACATGCTATAGCCTCATAGTAAATAAAATTATACATTCTTTTTTTCTTTTTCATTTTTTTTTAGCCGTATTAAATACGATAAACAGTGATAATATTAAGTAAATCATATTTGATAGATTATTATTTACATTTTATATATTTCTCTTAGAGAATAATATATATATGAATGCACTATGTTTTTAAATTAGTTGAATATAGATAAGATATACATAAAAGATATAAAAGTACTCATTTTTATATGTTACATAAAAATGAAATTTAGTTACTAAATTTTAGTATAAGAATATTGTCTACAATATGCTTTTGATGTATCTAAAATAAGTTATATTACGTTTCAATTAAGGGATATAAAATTATATAATCAAAACAGAATTAAACTCATTAATCTATTTAAAAAAAGAATAATATGGTTATTTTTAAAAATATAAACTCATAAATAAATATATTTTTTGTTCGCTCGATAATTTTCAACCTATACTATAGAAATTATTAAGTATGTGATATTTAACTGATATATATAATAATTTAACCTCGAAAGTCGTGTCAGTATTAAAAATATAATTTTTTAACAACTTGAAACTATGTAAAAAAATGTTTATACTTTTTGAAATATTGAGTGTACAATGATAAAAGAATCACCCTGTATAACATACATTTAATTTAATTATTTTTTTTATAGTTAATACTTAAATATACATTTAAAATTTTAAAAACTAATGTATTTTCTATTATGTATATGTTTACATGAAATTAGTAAAGTAATTTTTATAAATACAGAAACTATAGATAAGTACTAAAAATATTAATAAATTGCTTGCAAATAAATTTTATTTTTAATGTTGAATAAATAACAAGAGTTCATTAATAAATATACAGGAAAATGGGTATTTAGAGACAAAATTAGATTTAGAATATAGAAGCATGTAATCTATTGCTTCTAAACAATGTTATTTCCTCTAAAAATGTTCGATTAAAAATTGAAGATTTGTATGTAGCAATATATTATTAATTAGTTAGAAATTGCATTAAGTTGATACTTTATTAAAGAGGTGTAATAACTTTTAAATTTTGGGCGGAGTAATGAATGTATTTATTTTACAATGATGTGATTTTTATTTTTTGCGTCTATCATCACTTTTGGAGGCATGACCAGAATGACAAGAAAAAAAATCACATATCATTGTAAAATCAATAGCTCAAGTCGCTCCACTCAGAATCTAAAATCAAAGAGAAATGAAAATTTTTATGAAAAACCAGTTTTTGACAAAAACGTTTTTGTGTTTTAGCGTAACTTAAAATCAAATAATAACTATATAGTTTTCTTTTCACTAAATGTTTGTTAGTATTACATAACAATACAATTTTCAAAATATTTTGTCTCTTTTTGAGCAATTTTAAGACACTATAATTATCTCTGTAAGCAATGTTTTGGAACTGAGCACTTCCTAAACCATTTTTTTGAAAACACTATCGTTATTGCTTTTAGTAGGAATTATAAATTATAGAAAATGATAATATACAGTTTTGTATCTAAGTATAACAATAGAAAGGGGTGCACTGTCGTGCAATCTCTATACTCTATATACAGCTCAAACAAAATATTTAATAGTATTAAATTTTATATAATTATCATATTATAGCCAATATAGCCTGTACATAGGTTTATCGTGTTTATACCTATAATAAATAAATCAATAATGCATTTTATAGATATATATATCGATGAAGAATTGAACTCTTTAAAACTAGTCTTTTCAATAAAATGTAAAACGTGTAATTCTTAGGAGTAAATATATAAGTATTAAAATATTATGTTCTTTAATAAATATAGGTACTAATTCAGAGTTAATCAATTATTACGCTTTCTTACGAATCGTGCGAAGCCGATTCAATTCACACATCTTAGATACAATAGATACATTTATAATTTACAAAAGATTTGGAATAAAATATAAATTTATAAATTTACCTTTATATGAATCTTAAATTACAAATCCTAAATACTAAATATTAAAAAAAATAATTAAGAATTTATTTATGTTGTAATAAATTACAAATGTAATTTGTATATAGTGTAAAGGTAGAGGTTATATATGTATATCAACATCAATTGAATTTTATGTATCATATGATGATATAATATTGACTATAAATATTTGGTATATATTTTATTACGTTTTAGATTCAAAGAGACGCAACAAATATAACAATATTTACTAAATTAGTTTTACAATAAATTAATAGATATTACTTTTTTTTTTAAGGTGAAGAAATTTAAAAAAAATGCCATATTATACCTAATAACTTATTAATGAAATTATTTTAATGTTTATTTAAATACGTGTTTAAAAAATTAAAAATATTACTGTTTCGTAATCAAGTTCCGATTCATAAGATATGAATTAAATAAAGTCAGATTCTCACTACCGTTATATAGGGTTGATTATATTCAACTTGTAAGTATAATATGTTGCCTATATTTTATCACCCACCTGTGTATTAAATATACGGTACACGAAACAACACGGTGTAATATGAACCCGGTCTATAAGCTAGAGTTATTAATAATTACCAATTGATAAAAAAAAACATCATGTGTAAACACTAAACAACTAATATGAATTCAGAATAAAAAATAAACACAATAGTAATAAAAAACCGGATATAAATATTAAAATATATAAAAAACAGTTGGGGAGGAAAATAAATAATTTAAACCTATTTATTTTAAAACGATTGTGTAAGAACATATTCATGCCCATTCAACAATTTATTAATAAAATAGAATAATAAACAATTTTAATAAACCAATTATTCAAACATATCATGTTATACACTTCTTATGTTTTTAATTTAATACGTTTAATTCAAATAAACAAAACAATTTTAAAAAGTATTTTCATACATAAAATAATTATAAAATAAATCTAACATTATTTCTCAGAGTATCCCTATAAATTTAATTATTGAAGATATATTCTATATACATTGTATAATATATATAATATAAAAATGGTATAATACATTAGTTTGATATAACGTGTCAATTAAAATAACGCAATAATTATAACTAGAATCAATAATACTTTTTAATAAATAACATATTATGTTTAGGTAATATTATCGATTGATTTCATGATACACAATTTTAAAATTAAGAAGCCAAATTGTAAATTACAAGAAAAAAAACATTTCATATAAATATCTGTGTACCGTAGATAATATTATATAATTAATATATATATATTATTCGTGTTGTGTAAATAATAGGTCTTCTAATCAGATTACAAACAGTTGTGACATAGAAAATGAATAACAATAACATTTTTTATGATCTTATAGTCAACAATCGGATAATCGATTACGTATATTTTTTTTATCTATTGTGTGTGTAATAAAAAAATAACAACTTAATATTAGTATATTAAAAATTGTATAGTACGACTTGTTTGTGATAATTAATAACTATTGATTAGTTATTTACTAAAATAGTACTAGGAAATAGTAACTAGTCTTGATAAAAATAAATAAATTCATTTTTAATTTTAATAACAACTAAACAACTATAGGTAACATTCGTTAATTGTTATCAATTAATAAAATAACTAATAAATAATACAATTACCATATATAACAGTCGTGAATTATGATGAACATTGGTCAATATTGATGTAAATAAATCACAACATTATAAATTTAAAAAGGCCGATTTAAAAAAAAATTATTGTACCTTTAAAAATAATGTATCTTGTGAGGGAAGTTATAACTATCTTTTACATGTTTCTTTTAAGATATTTATTTTTAGTTATACGTTTTTTAATAAAATGAGAATTTTAATAAATATTTATTCTTAATATGCGATCATTGTTACACGAATCTTTAATTTATAATGTTATATTGTTTTAATTTATATTATTGTCATATTTATAACAAACAGGATATATATATATATATATATATATATATCTTAGATGTATGATGTATCTACCCATAACATAAAATAAATATTTAATTACATAATAATATAGTGTATTTACAGTATAGTTAGATATTGCAGATAGTGATTGCGCATTGTATTTTTTTTTATATAAAAATACATTTTAATTATAAAATAAACAAACTAAATTATTAGATACATAATATAAGGTATATAGAATCCTCAAACTTTGATTTGAAATTACTCATAAAGGATTTTTTTTTTACCTATAGCTCAATCGGTCAGTGGACTTTAATGAAGATTGTCACACACGTATGTTGTTATTATTGTTTGAGTGGATCGTTATTATTTAATACATAACAAAAATAGAAGATGAAAACGCAGTAGTCAATTCAAAAAAGAGAAAACGTACACGTGTCGTTCACAGTGTTAACACTAGATAAAATTATACACAAGGCCATTTCTTAAAAAAATAATTTTATTCCCTTATAAGTTCTACCAAACATAAAAAATATAATATAATGATCATATTGACTAAAACTAAATTAAGTCATTGATTAATCGAGTTAAAAATGTATTAATACCTTTAGCTTATAACATATGTGTATAATGTGTATTATCGATAAGTTATTTACATACTTATAAAAACTATAAGATCAATTAAAAATAGTACAATATTTCAATTCAAAAAATATATTAGCCAGAGAAAAAACCCTAAATAAAAACATATACCTATTAAAAAAACGCATTAGTCTGCAAAAACATAATATTATATAGAATATATGTAGATATACGAATTATTATAAGCTTTAAAATAAAATAAGTAGATCAAATAAACATTTAAATGTAAAAAATTCAATTTTTACACGCTCTCATATACCTATTAAGAGCATTTATATCTCGGTAAATAAATGTGATTTGTCATGGAATATTGTGCGATTTATCCAATGCACGGTTGTATTAAAATAATATAGGTACATCGTATAGAATTCTAGATACTATAGTAGTATATAGTAGACTTCCAAGAGCCTTATAGGTACCATTACATAATGATACAATTTCAGCATTCCAATCATAATATTCAATTAAACACACGGATGTCATCATAGTTAAAATATTATTCTCCTGTTATATTTACAAAACTGTTGTTATTTATGTCAAATGATCAATGAATCGGCGTATCTAAATAATAAAATAAAATTTAGCACTCCTAATCTACTGCTGCATGACGACAGCTAACTCATTACCTTTCACAATATCCGTACAAGAAATACATACCAGCTACCTTCATAAAAAACAGATTTTAACAACCTAAAAATGCATTAAGATATTATAATAACGAGGAATTGAGACTAGGTAGTAATATATATTTATAAACGCTACAAAAATTAAATAAGTTCATTAAAATAAATACAATCTAAATTTAGATCTATAAAAACATTTTTTTTACAAAAGTTTTTCTACCTAGTCGGTTTATTTAACTAT
Source organism: Rhopalosiphum padi (assembly GCF_020882245.1). Classification (NCBI taxonomy): domain Eukaryota; kingdom Metazoa; phylum Arthropoda; class Insecta; order Hemiptera; family Aphididae; genus Rhopalosiphum; species Rhopalosiphum padi. The sequence goes on from NW_026869996.1 coordinate 12,274,307, forward strand.
ATTTATATATTGGGATATCGTATTGATTATACATATATTTATAATTCGATTTTTATCGAATCACAATATAAATAATTTAATTAGGAGTAACATTGTTAAGAGTTTTAGTATATATGTTGATTGTTGATGTTTATAATTATTTAACCTTAGTACCTAAACACACCTAGTTGTTTATTATTAAAGCACAAAATTCTACTGAGACACAAAATAATAAAAAATAAATATTATAATCGTTAAAACGGTATTATTAACAATAATATAATCGTATTAATTTATTGACTAAGTAGGCATAGTCTCGTTTTAAAGATATATATATTATATATATATATATATATATGATATATCTATACATAGAAGAAGGAAGTACAATGCAATATAATAATTCAATTGTTTAAAATGACCGATTGACTGTGAAAGGTTGATGGCACACGATTTTGCTACCCACCAACGTCTTGAAAATACATAATTATAATACTGTAGATACAGAGGAAATGGGCTCCAATCATATGCATAATTTAAAAAAAATAGTATTTCTTTATTTTACACTATGACTGACTGTTATGTCTAATCAATAATCATGGAAGAACTATACTGTTGTAGAAACAAAAAAAAAATATTTTAAAATATTCTACCTTAACCTTTATCAAAATAAACTTTAGTTAAGTTAAATTTAGCTATAGAATTTTTTTATATAACTTTAAACACTTTCCTTGAATTAATAACTATCCGATTTCCTTTTTCCTATTCACATTTTCATTGTTGGTACAATCGTCTATTATATTTCATTATTTTTATTTACCTATATATTAACAATTCTCAATTTTACACTTGTTATGGCGTCCATCTAAATGTTTTTCATCTTATAACCACTATTATTACTCCATATCCTATTGTCTAAATGAAAACTATTCGTTTTAGACTTTTCTCTTATCAAAATATACCTTCCGTTTTTTTTCTTTTTTCAATTTTTTCTAGTAAAATTCGTACTAAATTTCTTATAAATAATTTATCAAGACTAATTTTTAAATAAAGGTGAGATAATTCAATAATAAGGTATTTAATATCCATATGTTATTATAATTCGTTTATTTAGACACCTTTATGAATTTTTGCTTATTTAAAAAAAAAAAATATTTTAAACGTGTAACTTTATACAACAAATCGATTTTTGGAGATACAAATTTTAACACATACACAAAAAAAAACATTCAACTGTGTGTGTAATATTATACACATTTAGAAATAAAGATATTTTAAAAATTAAATACCTTGTGCATGTTCATTGTTTGAGTAGAGTTTTTGACAATTTGCATGCCTTGGCAAGTGTCTTCGTGTACTATGTACAACCGTATATTGTACATTCTGGACTCACAATAAACTGCATTAACGAGCACCAAAATTGTTTACTATTATATCATACTACTACGGACTACAATTCATATGAATTGGCCATAAAATGAAGTTAAATTTATAAAAAAGGTCTTATACGTATGTACGATTAAATTTTAATTATAGGCATAATAAACTACGAAAAAAGTATACATAAATTATATTGTAAAACATCAGATTTTATAAATTTGAATTATTTTTCGTTGAAAAATATCGTCTGCCAAGAATAACCTAGGCACGTGAGCGTAGATTACAAACTGAACGAAATAACGTTTACGCACGTTGCCTGTCGATTTCGACACAACACGAAAATACTACGTCTACAATAGATAATTGTTTCTATACAACCAGTTGTCGGTGGTCGGTGGATGGCACAGCTAGTGGTAGGCATAAAAGGAGGGAAACGTACTCTCATAACTCTCAGCATGATTCAATAAGAAAAAATTATCACGCATTCACTAAAATATCACTATAGGTACCTTCCCATTTTTTCATTTTTAAAATAACCATGAAAAAAATATTTTCAAAAATGAAGGACAATTGTTTAAATGTTTTTATTAAACATAAGAGTAAAAGAAAAAGTTGAGTTTAGAAAAATTTCAATTCTGGGAAAGTATTTATCAATCGGACAATGTCGAGCTTTAAACTATTTTTTATAAGATAACTCTACTATAAAAATTAAATTAATAATAAATAAGTATAAAAATAATAATTATTTGCACCTTATAAATTACTGTAACTAATTCATTTAATTATCTTTTAACTTGGCATTTTGTTTATAGGACCATTAGCTCACTATATTGATTCGATAAATGTTTAATGATCGTTCATACAACTCAGCATAGTATATGTACGTATTTACTATTTACCTAATATCTTAGAGTTCATGTAAATAAATAATAACACAAGTTATAAGATTATTAAAAGTATTAACATTGATTTTAAAACTATATATTTATATAATCAATGGTTTTAATGACGGTCGAGTATATTACCGTGACAATACTTTAACATAATATTCCTCTTTCTCATACTTAATCAAATATAAGGATAGATATAAATGAAGTTCCTTAAAATATTTAAGCTTTAGTATTAATAATATAGATTATAGATACCATTTCATTACTTTTATTCACCTGTATTACAATTCTTAATTGATAATTTTACGCTCGTTATGACTTCCATCTAAATGTTTCTCATCTCATAATCTTATGTTTTATAACTATTATAACTATATATTTTTGTCCAAATGGAAATTATTACCTATTTAAACTTTTTTCTGATCAAAATACACCTGACGTTTTTTTATTTGTCCTCTAAGCTTATTGTTTTAATTACTGTTTTATATAAATAAAATAAATTTAAAAACAAAAACCACAGAGAAGAAAATAAATTACGGAATTGCTTTAAGATTAAACTGATTTTACTCGTATCCCAAAAAAGTCCCGAACTTAGCTAAAACATCAATATAAATCCTACAAAGGTTTATTGCTGGAAATAAAAATTATCTAAAGAGACATTATACTTGCGTATAAGCATATTTATTTGCTGTATATAGTTTAATTATGTTTGTTGTTTGGTCAGGTCTTTCGTATAGGCACGTCATTTGTGGGAGGGAGTGCAAGATGTGTGTTTACATGCAGTTCCACACTTACTTTTTGTAAATTGCTTTTTTAGCCTACCAAAAATATAATAAAATATATGTACAATATGTTTTGAATCTGATATTGAGAATTTGATACAAAGAATAAATAATTTAAAATTAATTTATATTTTATACCATGGCACAATGTTGTTATTAAAATTAAAATTAAAATCACAAGTTATTATAAAACTAAATTTACGCTCTAAATAAAAAATTTAAAAATGTAGAGTAGAAACATTCAGTACTTAAGTTAATAGTAGTAAATTGTGACTTAGTAATGAATTTAAAATGACTTGCAAAATAAATAATAATGCACTAAAAGCTGAATTTACAGAATAGCTCTATATATCGGTAAATATTGAGCTTAACACTTATCTGATAAATGATAAGAATAACTATATAGATCCGGATTTCGATGTCAAGTTAATTAGACAAAAAATACCATAAGATAATTCATTCCAAGTAAATAATATGTTTCATTTCACTGATACTTCAAATAGATGAAACTTTTCACCATTTTTAAATATTTTATTAATTTAATGCATATTAATTACGTTATACACGAGTTTTTAGTGAAATTATAAAATTAAAATTATTACATCAATAGAACTACTAAAGTAGTTAATATATTATCACAATATTTGATTTCATAGTTTTTATGTATTTTTCATACGTTTCAAATATCAATAGTCTCGATCGTTCTATATACGAAACGATAACGTCTTTATCTATCTACATTCTATAGCAATTATTAAATGTAGGTACCTATAGTGTCTTACCGGGTCTCAAACAAATAACTGATTGGCGACTTGGAAGTTAAGTACCAATCTTGTTTATTTCGATTACCTTCAGGTTCACATATAGGTACTCGAATTAACGAGATTGTGAGTGTCAAAGTTCAGTATTTTATTTTTGTAATACAGTTACTTCAACTTCAGTTAAAATAAAGATGTGTTAAAAATTCTAAAAGTTAAACCAATTTAAGTCATTTTTTTTTGTCATCAAAGCTTTGAAAACTGAAAAGTCATTTGTTATTATTTTTTATTGTTTTGGGGGCATTTAAATTTCAGGCCTTATTGATAAAATGATAACACATTTCTGGATGAAACGTCATAACAATATTTTGACTTTTAAAAGCAAATATCAAATATTACTCTTATCAATAATCACTTGCCAACAATTCGTATCAAATATAGTGATTATTAATGCTTATATTTTTAAATTTTATAAAATATTTTCACAATAATCCTGAAATTTTTTCCTTGAAACTTTTTAAAGGATTCATCCACAGTACGCTTTTGCAAGGTTATTGTATTACAACTAATAACGTAATTTTTTTTTTTGAGAGATGTAGACTATAAACGTCAAACATAATTACATTGATTCTTAATTCTATACATAAAAACTAGACAAATATCAAAAAGTAACTCACTGAATACCGATTAATGGTTATTGTAATACACATAAATATTATATAAACACTATCATGTAGGACAAATCACAAATATATATTAGATATTATATTATAAAAAATAATATTGAAATCATAATAGGTACAAGGTTATAAAATTAATTTGTAAAGTTTAATTTTATTGGTAACAAAAAAATACATGTTAACTTAATTAAGTAATACTTACATAGTGTATTTTATATGTAACTATCAGGTGCATATACAGGGGGGGTTTCACCCCCCACCCCAATTTTTTTTTATGTACGCGCCTGGTAACTATACTAATAATAATAAATAATAATTTATAATAATTCATCACTTAATCTAATTTAGTTATTCTCTATCAAATTATATAAGTTTTAGAGATAAAACCAATAATGGAAACGGAAATTTAATAACAGCAATAATTTAATAAAGTAATGTAAATAATTTTTTACCAAGGGATACCTAGAATATTTTCCATTTACAACAAATACTCCGATGTGATACACATCGAGTGGCCTATCAAATTAAACTACACGATTGTAAATTTAAATAATCTATTTTTCCAACTTGTTGTACTAAAAAATGAATAAATGTTTGAATTCCTCAAATAATCGAAAATAAATAACAAATACACAATATTCGTAATTATTACTATTTTCCATACACATACGTATGATGTTACGTTTAGACTTGATACACTTAGGCGTACTTACCTTATATTTGAGTCGTATCGATTCTCTCCGCCGAATTCTGCTATGAAATTCACTAACACTATGTAAGAACGCGTTTTCTTTGTCAATTGCCGTGCTACCAGGCAATTGGCATTTCGTTGACAAAGATTTTCTTGAATTTTTTGACGTGGGAGCCATATTGATTTGTTATTTTACGACGGCGCACAATTTTGAAATAAACGGGTGTTACGACTTATTGTTAAAACATAAAACAAATTTAAAAATATCAATAAAACACTATGTTATTCAGAATATACGACCAAAACGTTCGAAATGAAACACAACAAATTATACTACACTCAAATTATGTAAAATAATAAAAATATATCTGTCTAAAACCTTAACTAACGTAAATGGCATTACTATTATTTGTTATTAATAATTAATAATTATTATAATTTTTTATCACATAGGTAAATACACGTCGATAAAAAACAATGGTATAATAGTAACGGATTTTTTTCGAAATTTTCCTATGATAACACAGTTATCGTGCGTGTTACAGTGTCGCCACTGCTAGTGATTTCTCTATTCAGTGTTCACCTACGGCGATAAGAATAGCGGTAGATAATACAACCGTGGTTGTATTGTTGTTGTCTGTCGGTATTATTTTGAAATATTTGAAGCATGTTGATACTACCGGGCACCGGCTCAGCGGCTTGTAACTCGTGTATTCTTAATTCTTATTTTGTCTGCAAAATTCTAAATGTATACAGTGGAACTGACTGACTTTTATTTAAATGTTTTTCTCCATTTAATTGATTTCCATTACTTCACTGTTTAAGTTTATTGTCATCAGACACAAATACATAAAAGTGGCTACTGATTAAACTATTTGTTAAAAACTTATAAATTTCTCAATCGTTTTTCTTAGATTCACTTAAGCTATACTACATTTATGAATGACTAATTTTAGTTTTAAATTTTATTAAATAGTAATTGAAATATATTTTTTTTTAAAATGCGCATTAAATTAAACCTTTTGCAACTGACACCGAATAGGAATCCAGCCATTTATTGGCTTCATATAGACATGACTTACATTAAATTAATAAAACAACTTAAACAAAAAGTACAAAAAGTGTTAAATGAACCTCGTGATATAGAATTATGTTTTGATAATGTACCGTTTCTGGATGAAGATGATATCAATGCAATTAATGAAAATGAAGAAATAACGTTAGTATACTTTTAACCCGTTAATGATCACATAATATTTTTTTTTTAGATTTGTTTGTGTGGGTTGAAAAAATTTCACAATACAAAATATTTTAAAATTACCACTCAAAATTGCTATTTTGTAATTTATAATAACTATTAATGTATGTATTCATATAATTATTTTATTTACCTTGTATGAGTACATTGCATATTACTTTATAAATAAAATTTATTCAAATTAAAATTTGTTACCATGATTAAATGTTATGGTAATGGTTATGATAAGCTAATCGGTATTACTGACTTGTCTTACAGATAATGACCTAAAGCTAAATATTTATAAATACTCTGAGAGATTATTTACCCTGCTATAACCAGTAACAAACTAAAATCAGTAGCTTATAAATGATACTTATTATTAGTTAGTTTACTACCTAATTGTTTTTTTAGTGTTATAGTGAAAAAAAGAAATATTTATGATGAACCAAAATACACCCAAACTGAATCAATTATTATAGACGACGATATGATTCCTAATAATACCAATGGAGTTTTATCTCCCTTTCATAAAGTGGTTGTAGAACCTATTAATGATATTGAAAATTCAACTTCATCTGAACTATTAAAAAATCCTAAAAAAAGAACACGCAAGAGGACACATAAAAAAAATAAAAAAAACCTTAAACCTGTTGAAAAGGTAATTTTCTTAATTCGTAATATAATTTATTTTATACTTATCTTATAAAAAAATAATTAATTTTTCAGGATTATGTGGGTTCGTTATCTGAAACTTCTATTGTGTCCTCAAAGGAGACTTGTAAAATGCACAAACGTTTTAAATTAGATAATGTAGAAAATCTTAATCAAGAAGATAGTTCTCATTCCATACATTCTGAAGAAGAAAAACTTGAAGTAACAAGAGAAGTTTTTCGTTGTGACTCTCCAGCTCTGACTTTTAGAGAACAAAAAGATACAAAGCTTCCTAGTATGTTACATTTATTTAAAAAAAATTTACTTTAAATTCATTATTACTACTTACCATTTAATTTCAGTTTGGAAAAATGAAAAACCATTAAATATTAAATTCCACAAAGTTCCAGTATTTGTACGTGGTCAAACATGCACACCGATAACTTCTACACAAAATAAGAATTACACTGAAAATGAAAATGAAAACAATAAATCTAGTGATAGCATCACAAGTGAACATTGTGATATGTTAGTTGTAGATTGGAAGAACATGTCACAGATAAAAATAACAAATATTACTGAGTTACAAATTTATGATTTATTACAATTCAAAGCAAGTTTTTATTATTGTATTCCGCATATAAATATATTTAATTATAAGCTTAACATATTTTTGTTTTATATGATTACAGATTATGTCCATGAATGAATGCGGTGAACCCCATTTGTCATCAGTTATAACTGCACGTTTAGATCACATTTATAAATGTACATTACATATTCAAGTACTTTGTAAGTTGATAACTAAATTATTATTTGGTAAAATATGATATTATTTATTTATTACTTTACTTATGAACATAAATGTTATGGTTAGATTATTATTTTTTTATTTTATTATTAATTTGTTTTAGCTGGAATTAAAGAATTTATGACAATTAATCCAAAATTCAAAATGGATGATGAAGAAGATATTGGAACTCAGCGTGAAGTCGAATTTGATGATCTTTTTGAAATTTTTAAACTTGTTTAATCTGTTTGCTTGTTTTATTTGTATATTTTTATTATCAATGTATCATGTATGAGTGAATTGTTCATGTTTTATATAAATTGACAAATTATCTCTATTTTTTGTTTAAAATTATATTTTAAAGTTCTAACTTCTAATTTAAAGACTCGCACAATAACAAGTATATATAATATTAATTAAAAAGAAAAATAATTATAAAACATGTCCTCTTTCACATAGCTTATTATGTGTAGTACAAAAGGAAAACAGTGTGTAACAACAGATTTATAATAATAACGACATTATTTTAATCCATAACAAATATTTTCTTAAAAACATAGATAGTGTTTTTATTTTCTATTACTGTGTAAGAGCAATGGTGTAATCAGTAGATACTTTTATTTAGTGAATTTCATAGTTTTTATTTTAAAATTGCTATAATTTAAATTGCATATTTTTAAAATGCTCATAATAAAATTGAAATTTAAAAAAAAAGCCTATGAAATTTATTTGGTAATATTCATAATTTTAAATTGGAGTATTTGTATTCCTGAAAATCTTGACATCTTACTATTGTAAATTTTTGAATCATTTGCAACATTTTTATCACATAAATAAAATAAATCTACAAAGTCACAAATATTAGAAAAAACTAGTACCACTCATTAATTTTCCATTAAAGGACTGAAAAAAATAAAAAATGAACAATTTTTTAAAAATTAATCAAAGACTAACTTTGATGCTTTAGATTTTAAACATCCATGAAGCAATACCACAAGAGAAAAAATGGAAATAATGTATTATTTTCATCATAACGCAATTTTTAAAAATTTCTTTTATTTGGTTTTTTTGTTTTTTACGTTGTTAAGTTATTTCCTAATTCAATTTCCTTAACACTAAGTTCATACTAGAAAATATTTCTTAGATTACTTATCTCTTGATCAAATTGAATAAGTAAATACTAAATAACTATGCAAAAGCCCAAGTATTTCGAGGGGTGTTTGAACACACAAAACACCCCCGTGTATGATCATAGAATATAAATTGTGTGTCATGATCACGAATTAATCTTCATGATCTGTAGTACTATCACAGAATAGATTATTGTGGTAGTAGTGACGTTATGTAATTATGTACTAGACAGTAGTGTTTAAGAATGGTTGTAATATTGTAGATAGTACTATCTACAGCCGTTGCCGTCCGATTGGTGTCTAACACGATTAAAGATAAGTAAGTATAGGTGTCTAATCACTATTCACTAACCAGTAATAGGTATAAAAACAATAAAAATATATTGGTATTCCGCTTTTTTTATGCCTACATTCACATTCGTCAATCGACACAATCCCACCCGACTCTATATGCTTTGGATGTTCAGAGCATTACTCGTATACATTACACCTCCCGTTTCATAATCATCCATCAATTATTCCTACTCGCGGAGTATTTTAAACAATTTTTTTCCGGAGTATGAAAAAAACCTCACGACATTCGAAGGTCAACCACACAAGTGGTCCGGTGGCCACTTCAATAATTAATGTTCCTGTATAAATAAATATATAAACTACTATTATGAGTTTATGACGTTCATTTAACTATATTAATTTGATTATTGGCTCACTTTTTAATTATTTTGTATTAGCTTATTGTATTTTGAACTCTTTCTCTTGGTAGGTATCTAAAACCATAACTTTTTGTTTTTAAATTTTAAATATTATTCATAATTTTTAGACTACCTATAACTGGTATTGAAATATGAGTCTCACAGACACTGTTGGCAAATGTGCAGCAATTGCAACTATTGGAACATTCTTTGCTCCTGTGTAAGTACATAGTTTAATTTAAAATATTCAGTATTTTATAATATTTGATATTGATAATTGGATTGGACACATTTTAAAACCCTGTTGCCTATATTTTTAAATTATATTATTATTTTTTGAAAAAAAATTTCTCAAAAACATACAATGTTATACTTCACAGTGTTTTAAGTATTGATTGTTCATTACATAATTTAAAATAGTATTTTATTTCAATTATACTAATACTTCATATAAACCAATATAACATTTTAATTCCTATTAGGTTCCAGTTTATTACCTAAGTGCATATTATTAAAAAAGTTCTTAACAGTAAAATAATACATTAATTTTAGTATATTAGTAAAGTTACTCATATGATGATTCCTTTGCCTTTTTTTTTTGATTTTTTTCATATTTTAGTTGTTCTATATTTAAACAATAAATAAATTATGTTACGGACACTGGACAGTGTAAATTACCTGTAACATATAGAAATAATTTAAAAAAATAAAACATCTAAACATGTTTTTTAAATATATTTAATCGATGGTTAAATGGTTATGCATATTTGAACAAATTATAAGAATTTTCATCAACTACCTAACAAATATATTTAAAAATATTTCATATAGGTAATTTGACAGTTTTTTGTTCTTTTCTAGTACTATATGTCGCCTTCCTAAAAGCGTACAACACAAAAGTTATATTCAGTAGAATCAATATTGTATTGTTACCTTTAATGTAATAATATATGTAGATTTTAAATTAGTTGCCTTTGAAATCAATACTAGGCTCTAGAAAATATTGAGATCATTAACCTGCTAAATCAATAATAAGACTTAGATTAATATTTTAAAGTGTTGATAGTTAATTAAGCAATGAGCTAAGTATTTTAAATGAATACTTAAAAAATATTTTAAGCAATAAAATTGAAGTACCTAAATGGCAAAAATATGTGCTATAATACAGAGAATAATCTCATGACATCTTATGGGTTATTAATCATGTATTAAAGTATAATATTGATTAAAGAGGAAAACGTCATTTATATTAATAGTGCTATTACGTGGACTTGAACTTTGAAGACTATTTACAGTTGTTAACTAAAAAGGATTATAAAATAATTAAATTCATGTATAATCTTATTTAAAGAATCAAATTATTAGTATGTGATTAGTAATAATTAAAAATATATTAATTTGTTTATTTAACTATTTATATAATAGAACAGATATTGATAAAAAAAAAAAAAAAACTAAATTGTAATAATATCTTAAAAAGTTTCAAAATTAGCACAAAACTCTAAAAATTAAAAATAATCAAGAAAAAATTTTTATTCTTAAAAATAATTTAAGTTTCCTAGTTACGATATATGTTAATTTAATAGTAAATAGGTCAATACTCAATAGTAATAAAATAATTTTGAATATACTATAAACAATGACAGTACATAGATTAGAATTTCAGTAAAATAAATTTATATTTTTAAAAGAATATCTATGCAGTAAATGTTTAATTTAAAATATGTATGATATTTAAATAATAAATATTTGTTATTTTGTTGGTGTATTGGTGTCAACTAATTTTAAATATATTCCAAAGCATATCCATTTATATAACTTCTGACAAATACATATCCTTAACATAATTATATAATACTATATGATTTTATCAATCTTTAATTCTATTTAAATATAATTATTTTATTTAAAAACCTTTATCAAAACTTTAATGTGAAACGTTCAATGATAAATAAATTAGTCTAGAATGTATTTGTATTGCATATTATATATTAATTTATATAACTAATGTTATATTGTATTTAAAAAAATATATATTTTTTTAAACCTTTTTTTGTCCAGTTATACTGAACTTATCTTATTCTAATAGCTTACCTATTATAACCTTAATAAAATAAGACAACAATATTTTTATTGGTTGGCTATACATTTTTAAAATTCAATAATTTACATTTCACTTTTTCAGTCTTATATGTCGAGATATAATAAAAAATAAAAGCACCAAGAATGTTGATCCTACACCTTTTGTTGGAGGTATGGCTATGTAAGTATTGTATTGATAATTTTTATTTATTTGTTCATCTGTTCACTTTAATTTAATTTGTTTAGGTCCATACTTATGATCAAAAATGGAATACTCATGAATGATCCTAATATTATACCAGTTAACATTTTTGGATTTATATTGAACTTGATTTATTTTTTAGTGTTTTATTTTTATACTGCTGATTCGGTAAATAAATTACTGTTATTTTTAAACATTTAATGTTTTTCTAAATATTATATTGCTTTTGTATTTATAGAAACCATTATTTTCCATGTTAACAAAAGCTACATTGTTCACTGGTGTATTATGGGGATATTCAACAATTGAAGATGAAAAACTGATTGAATACCGTTTTGGAGTTATTCTCACTGTATTAATGTTAACACTAATTGGATCTCCTTTATTCTCTTTGGTAAATTATTCTAAGTGCTTTATTTAGAGGAAGATCTAGGATGTGTAATTGTGGGTAGGGAATGATCAAATATCAATATAGATTGATAATCATATGTTAAGAATAAGTTAAATCTTGTGTTAACCATCAGTGGTGCCCTAGATAAATTATATTTGGCGTCCTTAATCATAGGCAGACATTAAGGGGGAGCTTTAGGGGCTTTTTTGCCGCCCTGAGGCACTTGCCCTAATTGCCCCTCTCTTTGCACAGCTCTGCATGAACTCCTTCCACACTTATTATCTAGATCTGACTCCATTAATATTATTTAAGTAAAATTACCTCATAAAGAAACCTGTATAGCTATTTAAGTTTTTAGGTAAATTGTCTTATTATTATTATTTTTGCAAAAAATATCATTGTCCATGTTTATTTCTTGTATACCCTTTTTGCACAGTACATTACAAAATTAATTAATTTTAAATTAAAACTAGATTAATTATATTTTGATTATAATGTGTTTAATTGTTTTATCATGCAAATAGTTTTTGAGACTGATATCAATTTACCACCAGCATTCATAGTCAATTCTATATTCTGGCACACGAAAGAAGGAATCTGTGCTTCAACAAAAATGTGTCCGTTTTTGCATATATGTAGTAGCATGTTGACTGGTATGTCAGAGTTAAGGAGAAATAATACATCCCTTACTTAAAACTAGTTCTTCTCTGTAGGCTAGAGCAGCGGTTCCCAAACTTTTATGACCACGGAATCCTTGAAAAATAGTTTGTGTTTCGTGGAACCCCCTTTTTTTAAATAATATAAAATAATTTTCTCAATTATCACATACATCTGGCAGAACCTTCGAGATTGTCTCTCAGAACCCTAAGATTCCGCGGAACATACTTTGGGAAACGCTGGGCTAGAGAATGATACCTATTGAATATTAGTAATATTAGTAATTAGTAATAATTAATAAAAATTGATGTTTTCTTATATATTATCATTTATTTTACAGAATAATATTATTAAAAATAAAGATGCATCAATGCTACCTTTTCCAATGATTGCTTCTGGAGCTTTTGTTGGATTCTTGTGGTTAATATATGGGTTGTTAATAGACAACATTTTCATCAAGGTATAATTAAAGATCCTATTTTAACGTGCATTTATACTAAACGTCTTTCTTTTTTAGGTTCAAAACATAGTAGCTGTTATATTGTGTTTGATACAACTGGGATTAATATTCAAATATCCAAAACCAGAAAGCAAGAAACGTGATTAATGAACATAGTTACCTATTTAATGTAGCATGTATTTATGTGTACTGTGATTATCTTATGCATCCTGCAATATTACATTTATATAATATCTTTACATTTCCATTATTTTGAGTACTAGCTTATATAATTAATTAGTTAATTACAGGTTACCTATGTATTTTTCTTAAATTCCAAAATGTGATGTTAAAGTACTAGATATTAACTTTGTGCCAGTGTCATTTTTTGTTTTAAATATAATTATATTTACTGAATCTTATTATACAAATAATCAAAATCATTCCAATAAACTAAATTAATTTAGTTACCTATTTCACTGTTTTTTAGTTAAAATTATTAAAATCATGAATACAATTTTAGATATTATATATCTTTTAATAAAAATGTTCTCAGCAGTTATATCAAAAACATTTCATAAAATGTACCTACTAATCTATAAATAAGCTAACAGTTCAAAATCATTTTTCATATTTCAAATGCAATGATATATCATTAAATTTAAATTTAACATATCCGTTTAGTGACTTATTTGGTATCCACTATTCTATAGAGCGTTACTCACTTGACTACTTTTTTATTTTAATATTATTAGTTAAGGCAATAGCTCCAAACCATAGGCGTGAGCACAGGGTATGCAGAGTATGCGCTTGCATACCCTGCGGCCAGATGCTTGGGGGCACATGAACAATGTCTTAGTTCATTATTTGGACTGGTAAGTAGTTAAAAAATGCTAATACGATATCGAAATGGAGTATGGACTTGTTTTTTAAAATTAATTTTGAAAAAATGAAAAAGGGGGTGGGCAAATTTTATTAGCCGCAGACCATGCGAACAATGTCTGTGCACGCCTATGCTCCAAACCCACGGACAGCGTTGTTCAGGGGTCACAATTTTAATTTATGCCAATAGGTACCTACGCATCAACATTAAGATTTGTATATTATTATTATTATTACCTATTATATAATACATACTAGTAACATCTTTATTTCTAGTTATGCAATTACTTACCTATGCTTAATCAATAATAACCATTAACCCCCCACACCCAATGACCTATGTTGCTAATGCCAAGAGCCTTTTCTCAATAAAAAATAATAATAATAATAACCACAATTCTATTGCACTGCAATTTTATTTATTAGACTTTTATCATAAACAAACTGGGTCACTCTTTACTCGCTCGCTACCTTGAGACATGTTGGATAATGAAGCCAGAAATTATAATAATAAAATTTGATTTTTAAAAAAATGTAAAAAAGGCCCAACTATAATTTTTACGATATTCATGTACTATAATTATAGTCACCATTACAACAGTATCGCGAAAAAATAACGCCATAATATGAGATTTTGAAAAATTAAAAAAAAAATGTGGGGACAATAATTAATATTTAATTATTATTATAGTGTTTTTATAAATAAATAATTAAAAATATAAAATTAAATATTCCTCTTGATGCCGAGGAGATATTTAAATATTTTGAAAAACCTACCTACATGAGTGAAACTATTTATCTTTCATTACCAAATAGTTTGTTTATTTAAAAAATCAAATTTATATCAATAATTCAATATGTTTTAAAAATAATTGTGCAAGGTAAAGGAAAAATAGTTTTTACGTGGTTATAAAATTATGATAATGAATGAATAAAATAATAAAATAATAAATATTGTAAAGTAACCATATTTATAGCTAATAACGTCTGTATGACTGTATTTAAAGCTAAAAAGATAAAATTAATATAAATATAATAATAATAATACATTATGTTTTTAACATAATATTACTCGGCTTGTCCGGCGTATTGTACCAATGTACCTACCAGGCACGTAGTCAAGGGGGGAGACGGCCGGCCCACGCTAAATTCGATGTGGCCTTAGGTCGGCCCACCCAACTTAATTAAAATTTTAGCTCAATCTAGACTGCTCAACTAGTTTCAACACCTTTTTGGAGGAGTATAAAAAATAGTATACTTAATTTGACAATAAGTAATACTCGAATACAATTAATTATATTATTTTATAGAGATAGCCATTCTGTAATCTGCATTTTGTGGTAAATTGTGTCGGTACTATAATACGTGTATTGTTTACTAACTATACATAACATACCAATTTACTATGTCTATGTTACATTCTTATCGGCTCTATTCACGGTTATTATTTCTTATTAAGAGAATGTCAGTGCAATATTTATTTTCTCTATCAAACCAACGCGTGACACGGATAAAACGCTTTTCACCTAAAATCGTTTTTTTATGATTTTAGAGTAAAATCATTTAACAAAAATGATAGAGGACAATGTTTATGAGAGAATGGCATTTTGTTTTTATATTTTATTTTATATTCGACTTTCAAAAAAAAAAAAATGTTGTACATTTAAATGATGTTTAAATTGTTTTGAGATAACATTAATGTGCTCCGTCTAGTCCGTGACACGATGTCAGCGATGTCACCACACTACCACAGCATTTTGATGTATATAATAAATATATACATATTATATCACCATCAGAGCCACAGTCAGCAGTGACGGAACCAGAGAGGGCGATCGTTCCCCCCCCCCGTTCTGTCAAAAAAAAATAGTTTGAAGTCCTTGATTTTAGTTTTTGACTTAATTATACTTCAAGTGGTAGGTAATAAAATTATAGTGATATCATTTTTTTATTACTATTACTATAAAAAATATTTTTTTTGTTCTATACGATACTGTATGAACTAGAAAGTAACATATTTGCAATTCGCTTTGATTGGTCGGCCTGTGACCTATTTAGAGCACCAGGCTGAGCCTTTTCACTCTGAATGGGGTGTTACAGGATAGTATTTGTCAGGTTAGGCTAGGCGTGATAGGTGTGGGAATTTGCTGGTGGATAAACTATGTTGGAGTGTTTTTGCAAGACGGAGTGCCTCTTCTTTGAGTGGTGGAATATTAGTGGATTTTAAAAGATTTAGGTTTGATACTGTATTGTGGGCGTCGGTTATGATGCGTAGTGTTGTGTTTAAAAAGTAACATATATGTAGGTATGTACCTAAATAAATACTTTATAGTGGACCTGTCGATCGACCACATCGTCACTAGATGTCCTAAATACGCCGTAGCTCGGAAAATATTCAAAAATTCATCTTCTCTCCGACTTGCCCTCAGCGAAGAAAACACAGAAGCTATATACAAATTTTTTTACTTTATACATTTAAACAATAAGTTGTAAATATTTATAATTTTACATTGTTATAACTTTCTGTAGGCTAATAACCTAAGCTGTTGAAGCCTTATCATTAATAAAAAAAAAAAAAAAAAAATACTTTATCAAAATTAATGTGTGCCCTTTAAAAATCGCCCCCCCCCCTGTTATCTTGGTCTGAATCCGCCCCTGACAGTCAGGATATAATATATAATTATATTATAATGGACCTCGTTCAGTACCGTCGTTGACTCGAAAGACATGCCGAAAACGTTGTTTGTGTGTTTCCGTATAATCTCATTCGCACGATATTTGTTTTTTTTATATTATTACAATATCCCGTTGAGACGTCTCCGACACACCGACATAATATTTTTGTACGATCGCAAAATTCCATTTGCGATTTGGACGGGCTGCCGCTTTATCGGTCGCCGTATTATTTTTGTATAATATGCGTCCCCCCGATTGCGTTGGGCCGTTCGTCGAAAACGAATTTCGCGTAAACGTCGTACATCGGCCCGTTTTTACGCATTGACGTGCGTCCGAGTGTGCCACCACTTCATACACGGCAGCCCACTCGGCGATGTTAATAAACGTTTCGGTACGTGTTTAATATTCGTAACGTCGATGTACGGCTTCTTTGCCGGTTGTCCCGTCGCCGCCCGTCAACTTCTCTATACGCGCTCCACCGCTTGTCGTTACCTTATTTGTACGTGCAATGCAGTACAGTCTCGCTCTAACTATACGCGGTTATATGTATATGACGTTCCGTGTGTACATCAAGCAGTAGTCGGCCGCGTCGTTACGCAGGTGACGATTAACCGCCGAGCTCTCGTAAATTAGTAACGATTCCCACGACCGCTATATACATGGTGTCGTTAAGCCCGTCAAGGCGGTGGTGCTCATCGTTGTCCACTCCGGGTATCGCTATATAATATTTAGTCACCGCGTCGCCGTCGCCGCCGGATCGCGCGATTGTAAAAGGCGGGTGTCGTATTGTTGCGCCGGTCCGTGGCAATCTATTCGACGTCAAACGCTTTAGTACGTTTTTAATGTTTTTATATCACTATATAGCTGTAATGCTGTTAGGTACATCGCCGCCCGCCGACTTTTATACCGTTTTTCGTTACCTTTGTACGTGCGCGATGCAGTACAGTCTCGCTCTAACCATACCGCGGCGCCCCTGGGCATATTATAATTTATCCTTACAATTAATAATATTATAGTAAGTATAATATTCGAACGTCGAAGAAATCCATAAGCTGACCTCCTCGCACTTAAAACGCCGCTGTATTGTTCCCTGGTAGATCCTTGTTGCTAGTGTGTACGTCCGTCCTTTGGGATCCGTTCACGAAAACTGACTGCTCTCACATACAGAGGAAGTCCAGAGGGGTTTCTTATATCATGTGCCGCCAATATTTTAAGAATAGAGCATGTTAAGCACGATTACCTTTCTGTCTCTATATAATAAGCTTGGACTGATTTCCTTGGTTGATGTATAGTATAGACGTATGACAGCAAATCTATAGTGGTTTTGAGTAAGCTATAATTAATGGTTATATTGATGCTCCCTCCTTACTCTCCCAAGTTAACTTCAGAGTTCCATCTCGTTTTTATAGATCACCGTGACGTGCCGCCCCTGGGCATGTGCCTACCCGTGCCCCCTCTAAATACGAGTCTGGCCGCAGAGGCGGAACTAGGCCACAATAACGGGTGAGGGGGGGTCGATTTTTAAAGGGCAAACATAATAATATCTATGATATCTATGATTCGTACGAAATACGAATAATTAACTACGAAATAATTACGTTAAAAAATTAAGCCAGAGACGATAATGGGGAAGGGGCGATCGCGTGTATACCGTTATCTAAGATGTTTCGTGTCCATCAAGCAGTCGATCGCATACGTAACGATTCATTGTAGAGCTTTTGTAAATTACTAACGATTTGACGCGGTACGCATCGGTCGACGGTACTAAGTACAGGCACCGCACCGATGACCGGTCTGCGCCTTACCAACCGCCACCACGGGCAACGACGACGTGACACCGACGACTCTCCCGCACGCCAAAAAGGCACAGCGCAGGGCTGGAGGACAAATGGGTCCGGACGAGTACCGGCCGCTATGCGTCTCGCTTTCTTGCGCGAATCGTCTTACCAACAACATACATACTACATTCTTTTTTATGCTGTCGTCAACACCTGTCATGGTGACATTTGACAACTAGCTATATTGTGTATCGTTGTTAATCATCAATAAAATAATAACAATAGTAATAATACATCGTACGAATAGTGAAATTCGTGTTGTTCTTTTATCCTGATTCCTGACCGGCTCACCGCAGACACGCCGAGCACCTATAGTCTATACCGCCGTAACCGCGTCAAATATATATGTACGTAAATTGTATAGATACTTGTACGTTAGGTCGTTATATTAAGGTTATATGGTCAATCCCAGTCACGGAGCATTAGTAATTAACCCGTGAAATACACACAAGATAATTAATATTATTCGGATATTTGGAAGATTTAATTTTTAACATCACACAAATAAATACTATACATATTATATTCATCTAATATTTATGTAAATAAAATATATGTTAAATGAGTACATTTATTAATACTTATTATCAATAACATTACCATATTTTAAAATCTCGTATTTTTTTTTAAACTTTTTAGACAATATTAATTTCGTTTATAAAATAATACATTTGTTGCTATCAGTGCTTGATTTGGAAAAAAACTAGAAGGGGGACTCAGTGGAAGTTGGATGAACGAGCATTCCATACAAAATTCAATATCACATTACTGTGCGGACTTCGGAGCAAAGCCCCCACATCACCTTCAGTCACCCATAATCCCCAAAAATCATTAAATGTATTAAACAAAAATATTTTAAAATAAAGAAACACTTATTAATTTATTACACATCATCCAATGACATTATAATTTAAATTACGATTTATAAAGACGTATAACATGTTATTAATAACTCATAAATACACCTACAAAAAACTTATCATGTATTATTACATATAGGTACGAGTATACACCAATAATACACCCGTATTTTGCGACACAAACGTCGTCGAGAAACGGTTTTATGGTATACAGCACAACCCGTGGTTGAAGATATAAGTATGACGTCAAAGTTTAGCTACGGAGAACAACAAAAATAATATAAATATATAATGCAAATATGCAATTTATTGAATAAAACAAAAAACAGTATATTGTACATCGACAAATGGGCTTCGAATCAAACGTATATTATATACGTGTACATTTAAGCAATAACAATAGAATAAATATCACATTATCACGTACATCGATCGGCGTCCGCGACCTTATGTGTGCAAAAAAAAAAACGAAGAAAAACGTCCGGGGGACTGTCGTCGGCGGTCGTACTCGTTACCGCGATCGCAACCGCTGTATGAACGCAAACGGCGAAAAAATCGTATATACGCACGGCTTTCAAAAGACGCAAACTTACGAAAAGAACGGGTTGGAAAAAACTCTGGAAAAGTCCTTAAAATCCTGTGAAAAGTTTGTACATAATAAATAATTGTTTAATATTTTAACTTTTAATTTTTTGTCCGATAGAGGGGATTTTTCCGTTCGGTGTGGGGGGGGATGCACGGATAAGGTTCTAGATTCTTCTTTTCCTTTTTATTATTATCATTTTTATTATTCTTATTCCTAATTTTATTATTATTATTATAATTATTTTATTCTTATAATAACTTTTATTTAAATTATGCGTTTATCGGCGATTGCACTATTGGGGTTTCTACGGTTTCTTGTTATCTGTCACAGAACACCGGATATAAAAGGCCCGGCGAAACGACCAGCATTGACATTCACTGCCTGTTCTCCGTCGTAGCAAGACCCACCCCGGGCAGACTTGCGCGATAGGGAAGGCATCTGGTATCTATATTTTTTAATCAAAAATTAATTAATAAATTTAATTTTTTTTGCCTGCACATTATATTGCTTGTACTCGTATTATTAAATAGTGATTTTATTCATATCTACATTCATACATATTCGCAGTTCTAACATTTCCTTAGCTCAAGCTCTGGTATGCACAAACAAAATTTTATTTTTTCTGTTTCCGTGTTATACGATTAACAACCATTCGTAGGAATAATACGTTATTCGTAAGTGTTCAAGTATGTTTACCAAACAGATAGTATATTCGTAAAACCCCCGTTTCCCTGCGTGTTATCGTCATTGTCGACATATTATGCGCAGAGCTACGGCGGGTTACGTTCCGCAGAAATGACAAGTCGCGCGTACGTCTTATCTAGCGAGCATATGGCACAGTTCCAGTGACTCGTCAGAGTTCCGCGTTACGGGTGTATCGCTCTCGATTGAGCTGCCCGTCTCGTGTGCCGCTGTAATGATCTGACAACGCGTGCGATTCGATTCTGATCCGATTATTCGGTGGCTGTGACGTCGTTGAATGACATACGAATCTGTTCGAAACATTGTACACATTACGAAAACGTAAATTTTTTTTTTGTTGGTATTATTTGTAAAATTGTAACGTATATAATTGTTTATTATACAAGATCTTTTTTTAGTAATACATATATCCGCGTTCATTTATATATTGTGTATTTGTGTCTTAGATTTACGCATATTACACAACCGGAAATTCGTGAAATGAAATTGTATGCTACATATAATGTCATTTTAATTTATATGTGAGAGTATACTCCATTTATTGTTTTATGTCAAGTTTGCAAGTATATTATAAAAACACTTCAGTTAAAATTTTTGGCTCAAAAATCGTAGGTTTCTTTATTCATTCAATATTCATTAGGTATGATAATTGTACTTCATTACATTAAATTTACCTTTAATAAACCCAAAACAATTTTGATTTTGCGCATTACCTCGTTTTACGATATTCTTTTTAAAAACAGAAACAACGCAAAAAACTGTTAATTTTGTATTCAATTTTATAGGTACCTATATTTAAACAATTAAAATAATAACGAATAAAAAAAATAACATTGATATATATTATGTTGTGGAAAACCGATGAGATTTTGTTTAAATTATACGGCCACTGGTCACATTGATATATTATATTCTCATTGGCTGAAAATTTGTCACAAGCACGTTTAATTATACGTGCGTTTTGATTTTGACATACATCAGGTACAGCGAACGGATGTATCATGTATATAGTTTGCGACGACGGCGAATGCACGTGTAAATTATACTGCGGACAGGACTCAGCCGCCGCACAGGTCCTGACTCCTGAATACTGATACCGTGTAACCAGTGGCGGCTCGTGGGGTTCGTTGAAGGTGGGGCACAAATATTTCCTTCTTTTTCCACTATGAGAACTTTGAACTTACCATCAATTCCTGTTGATTTTTTAAATGAAATAAAAATTTCACACTTAACAGAATTATTAGA
>NW_026869996.1:12628099-12651792 GCF_020882245.1 Rhopalosiphum padi
TACTATAAAACATGATTTTGTATGATAATTTTGACGAATATTAAAAATTCATTTTTTTAACTGTTTATAAAACACACAATTCTCAAGTTAATCTCTTGTAACCTGGACCACTATATTAAGAAAATGATTCTAATTTACCATTATTAATTTGCATACATTTCATTTAAGCTGATGCTTCATAAACACTATAAGACATGTTTTAATATGATTATTTTGACTCGTATTTTATATTCATATTTTTAACTGCTTATAAAATACTAAATGCTCAAGTTATTCTTTAACAATTATACATTATTAACTTACTACAATTTTTCAGATTGACGTATGTCAGATCACTCAAGGCATGCAGATACATGAATTCACATTTCTACCACTTAAGAAAGTATCAACATCCTATGCTGAAAATGGACTAGAAGATACTGCTAATAATATTGGGTTTATGTAATGTGCGTGTAAGGGTTATTGAATATAATTGATAGTAAATTAATGGCAGTGAAACAATTGAGATTCGTTAATAATCTGAATAAAATTTTAGTTAACACCTTTGACTTGTAATTTTCTTTCATAAGAGTTACCATTATTAACTTGCATACATTTCATTTGAGCTGATGCTTCATAAACACTATAAGACATGTTTTTATATGATTATTTTGACTCGAATTTTAAATTCATATTATTATCTGCTTATAAAACACTCAATTCTTAACTTAGTGTCATGAAATCCAGACCATTAGATTAAGTAAATGATTCTAATTTACTATTATTAACTTCTATAGATATTATGTAAGCCGATTCTTCATAAACACCATAATACATGATTTTTTTATGATAATTTTGACGAATAATAAAAATTCAATTTTTTTTAACTGTTTATAAAACACACAATTCTCAAGTTAATCTCTTGAAACCTGGACCACTATATTAAGAAAATGATTCTAATTTACTATTATTAACTTCTATAGATATTATGTAAGCTGATTCTTCATAAACACTATAAAACATGATTTTGTATGATAATTTTGACGAATATTAAAAATTCATTTTTTTAACTGTTTATAAAAAACTCAATTCTCAAGTTAATCTCTTGAAACCTGGACCACTATATTAAGAAAATGATTCTAATTTACTATTATTAACTTCTATAGATATTATGTAAGCTGATTCTTCATAAACACTATAAAACATGATTTTGTATGATAATTTTGACGAATATTAAAAATTCATTTTTTTAACTGTTTATAAAAACTCAATTCTCAAGTTAATCTCTTGAAACCTTGACCACTATATTAAGAAAATGATTCTAATTTACTATTATTAACTTCTATAGATATTATGTAAGCTGATTCTTCATAAACACTATAAAACATGATTTTGTATGATTAATTTTGACGAATATTAAAAATTCATTTTTTTAACTGTTTATAAAACACACAATTCTCAAGTTAATCTCTTGAAACCTGGACCACTATATTAAGAAAATGATTTTAATTTACTATTATTAACTTCTATAGATATTATGTTAGCTGATTCTTCATAAATTCTATAAAACATGTTTTTATATGATAAGTTTGAGAAATATTATGAATTCCTCTTTTAATCTGCTTATAAAACAGTCAAATATTAAATGTATACACCAACAGAGGGCGTGAGCGTCGCCGTAGTAGGGACGACATCCGTCGGCCGAATCGCCTCAGAAAGAAACTAGATAGTTGTGTGGCGTTCACCGTACTGCTGTGTATCGTAACGGGTCGTTGTTTTTTACTTAGATTTTGAGTCTACTCGTTATTTATTAATTAAGATTTTTGATATTATAAACGAATTGTTCATATTTTATGCCCGAAGTTAACACAAGTAACTGTCTTGATCCTTGACTACTAGATCAAGAAAATGATTCTAATTTATAATTTTTAACTTTCATTTTTTTTCATTTTACCTGATATTTTTACTTCATAAAAACTATAAAATATGATTTTATAAGTTAATTTTGACGAATAATACAACTTAACATTTTTTCGTATTGAAAAGGAGCGATTTTCAGTTGTTGTACAAATGTATTCTTTAGTTACACTCATAATACATTTGAATTCCTTCTACAAAACATTCTGGTACATTTGTACTATCTTTTATGGCTTATCATAATTATTATTTATTATCATCTATTATCTATGTTTTGCAGTTCTACATTCGTTTTTGTATTTAAGTTTCAGTTGTAAATTCCTTTCATGTATTTTGTATAAAAATGAAGTTTGTCTGTTAGTTTATGTTTTGATAGTTTCCACTTCTGAATTACTCAGTGTTGTCCACGTACTAGTTGTTATATAAAAATTGTCGTTCTCCTTATGGTATCTAGTAGTGACATTTTGTCCTCCAACCATTATACATATTTAACTTACTATTTTTTTTTTAGATGGCTGTACACCAGATATACTCAGGACATATTGATACATGAATTACCATTTCTACCACATGGGAAAGTTTCAACATCCTACGTTGAAAATGGACTGGACGATCCTGATAATTATAATAGTTTTATGCATAGTACGAGTAATTGATATTGAATATAATTGATAGTCAATTAATAGTAGTGTAACAAAAAGTTAGTGTCATGAAATCCAGACCATTAGATTAAGTATATGATTCTTATTTACCATTTCCAACTTCCATATATATCATATAAGCTGATACTTCATAAACACTATAAAACATGTTTTTATATGATTATTTTGACTCGTATTTTAAATTCATATTTTTAACTGCTTATAAAACAGTGAATTCTCAAGTTAGTGTCATGAAAGTCAGACCATTAGATTAAGAAAATTATTCTAATTTACCATTATTAACTAGCATACATTTCATTTAAGCTGATACTTCAATAACGCTATAAAACATGATTTTATATGATAATTTTGACTCGTATTTTAAATTCATTTTTTTAACTGTTTATAAAACACTCAATTCTCAAGTTAATCTCTTGAAACCTGGACCACTATATTAAGAAAATGATTCTAATTTACTATTATTAACTTCTATAGATATTATGTAAGATGATTCTTCATAAACACTATAAAACATGATTTTGTATGATAATTTTGACGAATATTAAAAATTCATTTTTTTAACTGTTTATAAAACACACAATTCTCAAGTTAATCTCTTGTAACCTGGACCACTATATTAAGAAAATGATTCTAATTTACCATTATTAATTTGCATACATTTCATTTAAGCTGATGCTTCATAAACACTATAAGACATGTTTTAATATGATTATTTTGACTCGTATTTTATATTCATATTTTTAACTGCTTATAAAATACTAAATGCTCAAGTTATTCTTTAACAATTATACATTATTAACTTACTACAATTTTTCAGATTGACGTATGTCAGATCACTCAAGGCATGCAGATACATGAATTCACATTTCTACCACTTAAGAAAGTATCAACATCCTATGCTGAAAATGGACTAGAAGATACTGCTAATAATATTGGGTTTATGTAATGTGCGTGTAAGGGTTATTGAATATAATTGATAGTAAATTAATGGCAGTGAAACAATTGAGATTCGTTAATAATCTGAATAAAATTTTAGTTAACACCTTTGACTTGTAATTTTCTTTCATAAGAGTTACCATTATTAACTTGCATACATTTCATTTGAGCTGATGCTTCATAAACACTATAAGACATGTTTTTATATGATTATTTTGACTCGAATTTTAAATTCATATTATTATCTGCTTATAAAACACTCAATTCTTAACTTAGTGTCATGAAATCCAGACCATTAGATTAAGTAAATGATTCTAATTTACTATTATTAACTTCTATAGATATTATGTAAGCCGATTCTTCATAAACACCATAATACATGATTTTTTATGATAATTTTGACGAATAATAAAAATTCAATTTTTTTTAACTGTTTATAAAACACACAATTCTCAAGTTAATCTCTTGAAACCTGGACCACTATATTAAGAAAATGATTCTAATTTACTATTATTAACTTCTATAGATATTATGTAAGCTGATTCTTCATAAACACTATAAAACATGATTTTGTATGATAATTTTGACGAATATTAAAAATTCATTTTTTTAACTGTTTATAAAAAACTCAATTCTCAAGTTAATCTCTTGAAACCTGGACCACTATATTAAGAAAATGATTCTAATTTACTATTATTAACTTCTATAGATATTATGTAAGCTGATTCTTCATAAACACTATAAAACATGATTTTGTATGATAATTTTGACGAATATTAAAAATTCATTTTTTTAACTGTTTATAAAAAACTCAATTCTCAAGTTAATCTCTTGAAACCTTGACCACTATATTAAGAAAATGATTCTAATTTACTATTATTAACTTCTATAGATATTATGTTAGCTGATTCTTCATAAATTCTATAAAACATGTTTTTATATGATAAGTTTGAGAAATATTATGAATTCCTCTTTTAATCTGCTTATAAAACAGTCAAATATTAAATGTATACACCAACAGAGGGCGTGAGCGTCGCCGTAGTAGGGACGACATCCGTCGGCCGAATCGCCTCAGAAAGAAACTAGATAGTTGTGTGGCGTTCACCGTACTGCTGTGTATCGTAACGGGTCGTTGTTTTTACTTAGATTTTGAGTCTACTCGTTATTTATTAATTAAGATTTTTGATATTATAAACGAATTGTTCATATTTTATGCCCGAAGTTAACACAAGTAACTGTCTTGATCCTTGACTACTAGATCAAGAAAATGATTCTAATTTATAATTTTTAACTTTCATTTTTTTTCATTTTACCTGATATTTTTACTTCATAAAAACTATAAAATATGATTTTATAAGTTAATTTTGACGAATAATACAACTTAACATTTTTTCGTATTGAAAAGGAGCGATTTTCAGTTGTTGTACAAATGTATTCTTTAGTTACACTCATAATACATTTGAATTCCTTCTACAAAACATTCTGGTACATTTGTACTATCTTTTATGGCTTATCATAATTATTATTTATTATCATCTATTATCTATGTTTTGCAGTTCTACATTCGTTTTTGTATTTAAGTTTCAGTTGTAAATTCCTTTCATGTATTTTGTATAAAAATGAAGTTTGTCTGTTAGTTTATGTTTTGATAGTTTCCACTTCTGAATTACTCAGTGTTGTCCACGTACTAGTTGTTATATAAAAATTGTCGTTCTCCTTATGGTATCTAGTAGTGACATTTTGTCCTCCAACCATTATACATATTTAACTTACTATTTTTTTTTAGATGGCTGTACACCAGATATACTCAGGACATATTGATACATGAATTACCATTTCTACCACATGGGAAAGTTTCAACATCCTACGTTGAAAATGGACTGGACGATCCTGATAATTATAATAGTTTTATGCATAGTACGAGTAATTGATATTGAATATAATTGATAGTCAATTAATAGTAGTGTAACAAAAAGTTAGTGTCATGAAATCCAGACCATTAGATTAAGTATATGATTCTTATTTACCATTTCCAACTTCCATATATATCATATAAGCTGATACTTCATAAACACTATAAAACATGTTTTTATATGATTATTTTGACTCGTATTTTAAATTCATATTTTTAACTGCTTATAAAACAGTGAATTCTCAAGTTAGTGTCATGAAAGTCAGACCATTAGATTAAGAAAATTATTCTAATTTACCATTATTAACTAGCATACATTTCATTTAAGCTGATACTTCAATAACGCTATAAAACATGATTTTATATGATAATTTTGACTCGTATTTTAAATTCATTTTTTTAACTGTTTATAAAACACTCAATTCTCAAGTTAATCTCTTGAAACCTGGACCACTATATTAAGAAAATGATTCTAATTTACTATTATTAACTTCTATAGATATTATGTAAGATGATTCTTCATAAACACTATAAAACATGATTTTGTATGATAATTTTGACGAATATTAAAAATTCATTTTTTTAACTGTTTATAAAACACACAATTCTCAAGTTAATCTCTTGTAACCTGGACCACTATATTAAGAAAATGATTCTAATTTACCATTATTAATTTGCATACATTTCATTTAAGCTGATGCTTCATAAACACTATAAGACATGTTTTAATATGATTATTTTGACTCGTATTTTTATATTCATATTTTTAACTGCTTATAAAATACTAAATGCTCAAGTTATTCTTTAACAATTATACATTATTAACTTACTACAATTTTTCAGATTGACGTATGTCAGATCACTCAAGGCATGCAGATACATGAATTCACATTTCTACCACTTAAGAAAGTATCAACATCCTATGCTGAAAATGGACTAGAAGATACTGCTAATAATATTGGGTTTATGTAATGTGCGTGTAAGGGTTATTGAATATAATTGATAGTAAATTAATGGCAGTGAAACAATTGAGATTCGTTAATAATCTGAATAAAATTTTAGTTAACACCTTTGACTTGTAATTTTCTTTCATAAGAGTTACCATTATTAACTTGCATACATTTCATTTGAGCTGATGCTTCATAAACACTATAAGACATGTTTTTATATGATTATTTTGACTCGAATTTTAAATTCATATTATTATCTGCTTATAAAACACTCAATTCTTAACTTAGTGTCATGAAATCCAGACCATTAGATTAAGTAAATGATTCTAATTTACTATTATTAACTTCTATAGATATTATGTAAGCCGATTCTTCATAAACACCATAATACATGATTTTTTATGATAATTTTGACGAATAATAAAAATTCAATTTTTTTTAACTGTTTATAAAACACACAATTCTCAAGTTAATCTCTTGAAACCTGGACCACTATATTAAGAAAATGATTCTAATTTACTATTATTAACTTCTATAGATATTATGTAAGCTGATTCTTCATAAACACTATAAAACATGATTTTGTATGATAATTTTGACGAATATTAAAAATTCATTTTTTTAACTGTTTATAAAAAACTCAATTCTCAAGTTAATCTCTTGAAACCTGGACCACTATATTAAGAAAATGATTCTAATTTACTATTATTAACTTCTATAGATATTATGTAAGCTGATTCTTCATAAACACTATAAAACATGATTTTGTATGATAATTTTGACGAATATTAAAAATTCATTTTTTTAACTGTTTATAAAAAACTCAATTCTCAAGTTAATCTCTTGAAACCTTGACCACTATATTAAGAAAATGATTCTAATTTACTATTATTAACTTCTATAGATATTATGTAAGCTGATTCTTCATAAACACTATAAAACATGATTTTGTATGATAATTTTGACGAATATTAAAAATTCATTTTTTTAACTGTTTATAAAACACACAATTCTCAAGTTAATCTCTTGAAACCTGGACCACTATATTAAGAAAATGATTTTAATTTACTATTATTAACTTCTATAGATATTATGTTAGCTGATTCTTCATAAATTCTATAAAACATGTTTTTATATGATAAGTTTGAGAAATATTATGAATTCCTCTTTTAATCTGCTTATAAAACAGTCAAATATTAAATGTATACACCAACAGAGGGCGTGAGCGTCGCCGTAGTAGGGACGACATCCGTCGGCCGAATCGCCTCAGAAAGAAACTAGATAGTTGTGTGGCGTTCACCGTACTGCTGTGTATCGTAACGGGTCGTTGTTTTTACTTAGATTTTGAGTCTACTCGTTATTTATTAATTAAGATTTTTGATATTATAAACGAATTGTTCATATTTTATGCCCGAAGTTAACACAAGTAACTGTCTTGATCCTTGACTACTAGATCAAGAAAATGATTCTAATTTATAATTTTTAACTTTCATTTTTTTCATTTTACCTGATATTTTTACTTCATAAAAACTATAAAATATGATTTTATAAGT
Organism: Rhopalosiphum padi; assembly: GCF_020882245.1. Lineage (NCBI taxonomy): Eukaryota > Metazoa > Arthropoda > Insecta > Hemiptera > Aphididae > Rhopalosiphum > Rhopalosiphum padi. The sequence goes on from NW_026869996.1 coordinate 12,636,009, forward strand.
TAATTTTGACGAATAATACAACTTAACATTTTTTCGTATTGAAAAGGAGCGATTTTCAGTTGTTGTACAAATGTATTCTTTAGTTACACTCATAATACATTTGAATTCCTTCTACAAAACATTCTGGTACATTTGTACTATCTTTTATGGCTTATCATAATTATTATTTATTATCATCTATTATCTATGTTTTGCAGTTCTACATTCGTTTTTGTATTTAAGTTTCAGTTGTAAATTCCTTTCATGTATTTTGTATAAAAATGAAGTTTGTCTGTTAGTTTATGTTTTGATAGTTTCCACTTCTGAATTACTCAGTGTTGTCCACGTACTAGTTGTTATATAAAAATTGTCGTTCTCCTTATGGTATCTAGTAGTGACATTTTGTCCTCCAACCATTATACATATTTAACTTACTATTTTTTTTTAGATGGCTGTACACCAGATATACTCAGGACATATTGATACATGAATTACCATTTCTACCACATGGGAAAGTTTCAACATCCTACGTTGAAAATGGACTGGACGATCCTGATAATTATAATAGTTTTATGCATAGTACGAGTAATTGATATTGAATATAATTGATAGTCAATTAATAGTAGTGTAACAAAAAGTTAGTGTCATGAAATCCAGACCATTAGATTAAGTATATGATTCTTATTTACCATTTCCAACTTCCATATATATCATATAAGCTGATACTTCATAAACACTATAAAACATGTTTTTATATGATTATTTTGACTCGTATTTTAAATTCATATTTTTAACTGCTTATAAAACAGTGAATTCTCAAGTTAGTGTCATGAAAGTCAGACCATTAGATTAAGAAAATTATTCTAATTTACCATTATTAACTAGCATACATTTCATTTAAGCTGATACTTCAATAACGCTATAAAACATGATTTTATATGATAATTTTGACTCGTATTTTAAATTCATTTTTTTAACTGTTTATAAAACACTCAATTCTCAAGTTAATCTCTTGAAACCTGGACCACTATATTAAGAAAATGATTCTAATTTACTATTATTAACTTCTATAGATATTATGTAAGATGATTCTTCATAAACACTATAAAACATGATTTTGTATGATAATTTTGACGAATATTAAAAATTCATTTTTTTAACTGTTTATAAAACACACAATTCTCAAGTTAATCTCTTGTAACCTGGACCACTATATTAAGAAAATGATTCTAATTTACCATTATTAATTTGCATACATTTCATTTAAGCTGATGCTTCATAAACACTATAAGACATGTTTTAATATGATTATTTTGACTCGTATTTTATATTCATATTTTTAACTGCTTATAAAATACTAAATGCTCAAGTTATTCTTTAACAATTATACATTATTAACTTACTACAATTTTTCAGATTGACGTATGTCAGATCACTCAAGGCATGCAGATACATGAATTCACATTTCTACCACTTAAGAAAGTATCAACATCCTATGCTGAAAATGGACTAGAAGATACTGCTAATAATATTGGGTTTATGTAATGTGCGTGTAAGGGTTATTGAATATAATTGATAGTAAATTAATGGCAGTGAAACAATTGAGATTCGTTAATAATCTGAATAAAATTTTAGTTAACACCTTTGACTTGTAATTTTCTTTCATAAGAGTTACCATTATTAACTTGCATACATTTCATTTGAGCTGATGCTTCATAAACACTATAAGACATGTTTTTATATGATTATTTTGACTCGAATTTTAAATTCATATTATTATCTGCTTATAAAACACTCAATTCTTAACTTAGTGTCATGAAATCCAGACCATTAGATTAAGTAAATGATTCTAATTTACTATTATTAACTTCTATAGATATTATGTAAGCCGATTCTTCATAAACACCATAATACATGATTTTTTATGATAATTTTGACGAATAATAAAAATTCAATTTTTTTTAACTGTTTATAAAACACACAATTCTCAAGTTAATCTCTTGAAACCTGGACCACTATATTAAGAAAATGATTCTAATTTACTATTATTAACTTCTATAGATATTATGTAAGCTGATTCTTCATAAACACTATAAAACATGATTTTGTATGATAATTTTGACGAATATTAAAAATTCATTTTTTTAACTGTTTATAAAAAACTCAATTCTCAAGTTAATCTCTTGAAACCTTGACCACTATATTAAGAAAATGATTCTAATTTACTATTATTAACTTCTATAGATATTATGTAAGCTGATTCTTCATAAACACTATAAAACATGATTTTGTATGATAATTTTGACGAATATTAAAAATTCATTTTTTTAACTGTTTATAAAAAACTCAATTCTCAAGTTAATCTCTTGAAACCTGGACCACTATATTAAGAAAATGATTTTAATTTACTATTATTAACTTCTATAGATATTATGTTAGCTGATTCTTCATAAATTCTATAAAACATGTTTTTATATGATAAGTTTGAGAAATATTATGAATTCCTCTTTTAATCTGCTTATAAAACAGTCAAATATTAAATGTATACACCAACAGAGGGCGTGAGCGTCGCCGTAGTAGGGACGACATCCGTCGGCCGAATCGCCTCAGAAAGAAACTAGATAGTTGTGTGGCGTTCACCGTACTGCTGTGTATCGTAACGGGTCGTTGTTTTTACTTAGATTTTGAGTCTACTCGTTATTTATTAATTAAGATTTTTGATATTATAAACGAATTGTTCATATTTTATGCCCGAAGTTAACACAAGTAACTGTCTTGATCCTTGACTACTAGATCAAGAAAATGATTCTAATTTATAATTTTTAACTTTCATTTTTTTCATTTTACCTGATATTTTTACTTCATAAAAACTATAAAATATGATTTTATAAGTTAATTTTGACGAATAATACAACTTAACATTTTTTCGTATTGAAAAGGAGCGATTTTCAGTTGTTGTACAAATGTATTCTTTAGTTACACTCATAATACATTTGAATTCCTTCTACAAAACATTCTGGTACATTTGTACTATCTTTTATGGCTTATCATAATTATTATTTATTATCATCTATTATCTATGTTTTGCAGTTCTACATTCGTTTTTGTATTTAAGTTTCAGTTGTAAATTCCTTTCATGTATTTTGTATAAAAATGAAGTTTGTCTGTTAGTTTATGTTTTGATAGTTTCCACTTCTGAATTACTCAGTGTTGTCCACGTACTAGTTGTTATATAAAAATTGTCGTTCTCCTTATGGTATCTAGTAGTGACATTTTGTCCTCCAACCATTATACATATTTAACTTACTATTTTTTTTTTAGATGGCTGTACACCAGATATACTCAGGACATATTGATACATGAATTACCATTTCTACCACATGGGAAAGTTTCAACATCCTACGTTGAAAATGGACTGGACGATCCTGATAATTATAATAGTTTTATGCATAGTACGAGTAATTGATATTGAATATAATTGATAGTCAATTAATAGTAGTGTAACAAAAAGTTAGTGTCATGAAATCCAGACCATTAGATTAAGTATATGATTCTTATTTACCATTTCCAACTTCCATATATATCATATAAGCTGATACTTCATAAACACTATAAAACATGTTTTTATATGATTATTTTGACTCGTATTTTAAATTCATATTTTTAACTGCTTATAAAACAGTGAATTCTCAAGTTAGTGTCATGAAAGTCAGACCATTAGATTAAGAAAATTATTCTAATTTACCATTATTAACTAGCATACATTTCATTTAAGCTGATACTTCAATAACGCTATAAAACATGATTTTATATGATAATTTTGACTCGTATTTTAAATTCATTTTTTTAACTGTTTATAAAACACTCAATTCTCAAGTTAATCTCTTGAAACCTGGACCACTATATTAAGAAAATGATTCTAATTTACTATTATTAACTTCTATAGATATTATGTAAGATGATTCTTCATAAACACTATAAAACATGATTTTGTATGATAATTTTGACGAATATTAAAAATTCATTTTTTTAACTGTTTATAAAACACACAATTCTCAAGTTAATCTCTTGTAACCTGGACCACTATATTAAGAAAATGATTCTAATTTACCATTATTAATTTGCATACATTTCATTTAAGCTGATGCTTCATAAACACTATAAGACATGTTTTAATATGATTATTTTGACTCGTATTTTATATTCATATTTTTAACTGCTTATAAAATACTAAATGCTCAAGTTATTCTTTAACAATTATACATTATTAACTTACTACAATTTTTCAGATTGACGTATGTCAGATCACTCAAGGCATGCAGATACATGAATTCACATTTCTACCACTTAAGAAAGTATCAACATCCTATGCTGAAAATGGACTAGAAGATACTGCTAATAATATTGGGTTTATGTAATGTGCGTGTAAGGGTTATTGAATATAATTGATAGTAAATTAATGGCAGTGAAACAATTGAGATTCGTTAATAATCTGAATAAAATTTTAGTTAACACCTTTGACTTGTAATTTTCTTTCATAAGAGTTACCATTATTAACTTGCATACATTTCATTTGAGCTGATGCTTCATAAACACTATAAGACATGTTTTTATATGATTATTTTGACTCGAATTTTAAATTCATATTATTATCTGCTTATAAAACACTCAATTCTTAACTTAGTGTCATGAAATCCAGACCATTAGATTAAGTAAATGATTCTAATTTACTATTATTAACTTCTATAGATATTATGTAAGCCGATTCTTCATAAACACCATAATACATGATTTTTTATGATAATTTTGACGAATAATAAAAATTCAATTTTTTTTAACTGTTTATAAAACACACAATTCTCAAGTTAATCTCTTGAAACCTGGACCACTATATTAAGAAAATGATTCTAATTTACTATTATTAACTTCTATAGATATTATGTAAGCTGATTCTTCATAAACACTATAAAACATGATTTTGTATGATAATTTTGACGAATATTAAAAATTCATTTTTTTAACTGTTTATAAAAAACTCAATTCTCAAGTTAATCTCTTGAAACCTGGACCACTATATTAAGAAAATGATTCTAATTTACTATTATTAACTTCTATAGATATTATGTAAGCTGATTCTTCATAAACACTATAAAACATGATTTTGTATGATAATTTTGACGAATATTAAAAATTCATTTTTTTAACTGTTTATAAAAAACTCAATTCTCAAGTTAATCTCTTGAAACCTTGACCACTATATTAAGAAAATGATTCTAATTTACTATTATTAACTTCTATAGATATTATGTAAGCTGATTCTTCATAAACACTATAAAACATGATTTTGTATGATAATTTTGACGAATATTAAAAATTCATTTTTTTAACTGTTTATAAAACACACAATTCTCAAGTTAATCTCTTGAAACCTGGACCACTATATTAAGAAAATGATTTTAATTTACTATTATTAACTTCTATAGATATTATGTTAGCTGATTCTTCATAAATTCTATAAAACATGTTTTTATATGATAAGTTTGAGAAATATTATGAATTCCTCTTTTAATCTGCTTATAAAACAGTCAAATATTAAATGTATACACCAACAGAGGGCGTGAGCGTCGCCGTAGTAGGGACGACATCCGTCGGCCGAATCGCCTCAGAAAGAAACTAGATAGTTGTGTGGCGTTCACCGTACTGCTGTGTATCGTAACGGGTCGTTGTTTTTACTTAGATTTTGAGTCTACTCGTTATTTATTAATTAAGATTTTTGATATTATAAACGAATTGTTCATATTTTATGCCCGAAGTTAACACAAGTAACTGTCTTGATCCTTGACTACTAGATCAAGAAAATGATTCTAATTTATAATTTTTAACTTTCATTTTTTTCATTTTACCTGATATTTTTACTTCATAAAAACTATAAAATATGATTTTATAAGTTAATTTTGACGAATAATACAACTTAACATTTTTTCGTATTGAAAAGGAGCGATTTTCAGTTGTTGTACAAATGTATTCTTTAGTTACACTCATAATACATTTGAATTCCTTCTACAAAACATTCTGGTACATTTGTACTATCTTTTATGGCTTATCATAATTATTATTTATTATCATCTATTATCTATGTTTTGCAGTTCTACATTCGTTTTTGTATTTAAGTTTCAGTTGTAAATTCCTTTCATGTATTTTGTATAAAAATGAAGTTTGTCTGTTAGTTTATGTTTTGATAGTTTCCACTTCTGAATTACTCAGTGTTGTCCACGTACTAGTTGTTATATAAAAATTGTCGTTCTCCTTATGGTATCTAGTAGTGACATTTTGTCCTCCAACCATTATACATATTTAACTTACTATTTTTTTTTAGATGGCTGTACACCAGATATACTCAGGACATATTGATACATGAATTACCATTTCTACCACATGGGAAAGTTTCAACATCCTACGTTGAAAATGGACTGGACGATCCTGATAATTATAATAGTTTTATGCATAGTACGAGTAATTGATATTGAATATAATTGATAGTCAATTAATAGTAGTGTAACAAAAAGTTAGTGTCATGAAATCCAGACCATTAGATTAAGTATATGATTCTTATTTACCATTTCCAACTTCCATATATATCATATAAGCTGATACTTCATAAACACTATAAAACATGTTTTTATATGATTATTTTGACTCGTATTTTAAATTCATATTTTTAACTGCTTATAAAACAGTGAATTCTCAAGTTAGTGTCATGAAAGTCAGACCATTAGATTAAGAAAATTATTCTAATTTACCATTATTAACTAGCATACATTTCATTTAAGCTGATACTTCAATAACGCTATAAAACATGATTTTATATGATAATTTTGACTCGTATTTTAAATTCATTTTTTTAACTGTTTATAAAACACTCAATTCTCAAGTTAATCTCTTGAAACCTGGACCACTATATTAAGAAAATGATTCTAATTTACTATTATTAACTTCTATAGATATTATGTAAGATGATTCTTCATAAACACTATAAAACATGATTTTGTATGATAATTTTGACGAATATTAAAAATTCATTTTTTTAACTGTTTATAAAACACACAATTCTCAAGTTAATCTCTTGTAACCTGGACCACTATATTAAGAAAATGATTCTAATTTACCATTATTAATTTGCATACATTTCATTTAAGCTGATGCTTCATAAACACTATAAGACATGTTTTAATATGATTATTTTGACTCGTATTTTATATTCATATTTTTAACTGCTTATAAAATACTAAATGCTCAAGTTATTCTTTAACAATTATACATTATTAACTTACTACAATTTTTCAGATTGACGTATGTCAGATCACTCAAGGCATGCAGATACATGAATTCACATTTCTACCACTTAAGAAAGTATCAACATCCTATGCTGAAAATGGACTAGAAGATACTGCTAATAATATTGGGTTTATGTAATGTGCGTGTAAGGGTTATTGAATATAATTGATAGTAAATTAATGGCAGTGAAACAATTGAGATTCGTTAATAATCTGAATAAAATTTTAGTTAACACCTTTGACTTGTAATTTTCTTTCATAAGAGTTACCATTATTAACTTGCATACATTTCATTTGAGCTGATGCTTCATAAACACTATAAGACATGTTTTTATATGATTATTTTGACTCGAATTTTAAATTCATATTATTATCTGCTTATAAAACACTCAATTCTTAACTTAGTGTCATGAAATCCAGACCATTAGATTAAGTAAATGATTCTAATTTACTATTATTAACTTCTATAGATATTATGTAAGCCGATTCTTCATAAACACCATAATACATGATTTTTTATGATAATTTTGACGAATAATAAAAATTCAATTTTTTTTAACTGTTTATAAAACACACAATTCTCAAGTTAATCTCTTGAAACCTGGACCACTATATTAAGAAAATGATTCTAATTTACTATTATTAACTTCTATAGATATTATGTAAGCTGATTCTTCATAAACACTATAAAACATGATTTTGTATGATAATTTTGACGAATATTAAAAATTCATTTTTTTAACTGTTTATAAAAAAACTCAATTCTCAAGTTAATCTCTTGAAACCTTGACCACTATATTAAGAAAATGATTCTAATTTACTATTATTAACTTCTATAGATATTATGTAAGCTGATTCTTCATAAACACTATAAAACATGATTTTGTATGATAATTTTGACGAATATTAAAAATTCATTTTTTTAACTGTTTATAAAAAACTCAATTCTCAAGTTAATCTCTTGAAACCTGGACCACTATATTAAGAAAATGATTTTAATTTACTATTATTAACTTCTATAGATATTATGTTAGCTGATTCTTCATAAATTCTATAAAACATGTTTTTATATGATAAGTTTGAGAAATATTATGAATTCCTCTTTTAATCTGCTTATAAAACAGTCAAATATTAAATGTATACACCAACAGAGGGCGTGAGCGTCGCCGTAGTAGGGACGACATCCGTCGGCCGAATCGCCTCAGAAAGAAACTAGATAGTTGTGTGGCGTTCACCGTACTGCTGTGTATCGTAACGGGTCGTTGTTTTTACTTAGATTTTGAGTCTACTCGTTATTTATTAATTAAGATTTTTGATATTATAAACGAATTGTTCATATTTTATGCCCGAAGTTAACACAAGTAACTGTCTTGATCCTTGACTACTAGATCAAGAAAATGATTCTAATTTATAATTTTTAACTTTCATTTTTTTCATTTTACCTGATATTTTTACTTCATAAAAACTATAAAATATGATTTTATAAGTTAATTTTGACGAATAATACAACTTAACATTTTTTCGTATTGAAAAGGAGCGATTTTCAGTTGTTGTACAAATGTATTCTTTAGTTACACTCATAATACATTTGAATTCCTTCTACAAAACATTCTGGTACATTTGTACTATCTTTTATGGCTTATCATAATTATTATTTATTATCATCTATTATCTATGTTTTGCAGTTCTACATTCGTTTTTGTATTTAAGTTTCAGTTGTAAATTCCTTTCATGTATTTTGTATAAAAATGAAGTTTGTCTGTTAGTTTATGTTTTGATAGTTTCCACTTCTGAATTACTCAGTGTTGTCCACGTACTAGTTGTTATATAAAAATTGTCGTTCTCCTTATGGTATCTAGTAGTGACATTTTGTCCTCCAACCATTATACATATTTAACTTACTATTTTTTTTTAGATGGCTGTACACCAGATATACTCAGGACATATTGATACATGAATTACCATTTCTACCACATGGGAAAGTTTCAACATCCTACGTTGAAAATGGACTGGACGATCCTGATAATTATAATAGTTTTATGCATAGTACGAGTAATTGATATTGAATATAATTGATAGTCAATTAATAGTAGTGTAACAAAAAGTTAGTGTCATGAAATCCAGACCATTAGATTAAGTATATGATTCTTATTTACCATTTCCAACTTCCATATATATCATATAAGCTGATACTTCATAAACACTATAAAACATGTTTTTATATGATTATTTTGACTCGTATTTTAAATTCATATTTTTAACTGCTTATAAAACAGTGAATTCTCAAGTTAGTGTCATGAAAGTCAGACCATTAGATTAAGAAAATTATTCTAATTTACCATTATTAACTAGCATACATTTCATTTAAGCTGATACTTCAATAACGCTATAAAACATGATTTTATATGATAATTTTGACTCGTATTTTAAATTCATTTTTTTAACTGTTTATAAAACACTCAATTCTCAAGTTAATCTCTTGAAACCTGGACCACTATATTAAGAAAATGATTCTAATTTACTATTATTAACTTCTATAGATATTATGTAAGATGATTCTTCATAAACACTATAAAACATGATTTTGTATGATAATTTTGACGAATATTAAAAATTCATTTTTTTAACTGTTTATAAAACACACAATTCTCAAGTTAATCTCTTGTAACCTGGACCACTATATTAAGAAAATGATTCTAATTTACCATTATTAATTTGCATACATTTCATTTAAGCTGATGCTTCATAAACACTATAAGACATGTTTTAATATGATTATTTTGACTCGTATTTTATATTCATATTTTTAACTGCTTATAAAATACTAAATGCTCAAGTTATTCTTTAACAATTATACATTATTAACTTACTACAATTTTTCAGATTGACGTATGTCAGATCACTCAAGGCATGCAGATACATGAATTCACATTTCTACCACTTAAGAAAGTATCAACATCCTATGCTGAAAATGGACTAGAAGATACTGCTAATAATATTGGGTTTATGTAATGTGCGTGTAAGGGTTATTGAATATAATTGATAGTAAATTAATGGCAGTGAAACAATTGAGATTCGTTAATAATCTGAATAAAATTTTAGTTAACACCTTTGACTTGTAATTTTCTTTCATAAGAGTTACCATTATTAACTTGCATACATTTCATTTGAGCTGATGCTTCATAAACACTATAAGACATGTTTTTATATGATTATTTTGACTCGAATTTTAAATTCATATTATTATCTGCTTATAAAACACTCAATTCTTAACTTAGTGTCATGAAATCCAGACCATTAGATTAAGTAAATGATTCTAATTTACTATTATTAACTTCTATAGATATTATGTAAGCCGATTCTTCATAAACACCATAATACATGATTTTTTATGATAATTTTGACGAATAATAAAAATTCAATTTTTTTTAACTGTTTATAAAACACACAATTCTCAAGTTAATCTCTTGAAACCTGGACCACTATATTAAGAAAATGATTCTAATTTACTATTATTAACTTCTATAGATATTATGTAAGCTGATTCTTCATAAACACTATAAAACATGATTTTGTATGATAATTTTGACGAATATTAAAAATTCATTTTTTTAACTGTTTATAAAAAACTCAATTCTCAAGTTAATCTCTTGAAACCTGGACCACTATATTAAGAAAATGATTCTAATTTACTATTATTAACTTCTATAGATATTATGTAAGCTGATTCTTCATAAACACTATAAAACATGATTTTGTATGATAATTTTGACGAATATTAAAAATTCATTTTTTTAACTGTTTATAAAAAACTCAATTCTCAAGTTAATCTCTTGAAACCTTGACCACTATATTAAGAAAATGATTCTAATTTACTATTATTAACTTCTATAGATATTATGTAAGCTGATTCTTCATAAACACTATAAAACATGATTTTGTATGATAATTTTGACGAATATTAAAAATTCATTTTTTTAACTGTTTATAAAACACACAATTCTCAAGTTAATCTCTTGAAACCTGGACCACTATATTAAGAAAATGATTTTAATTTACTATTATTAACTTCTATAGATATTATGTTAGCTGATTCTTCATAAATTCTATAAAACATGTTTTTATATGATAAGTTTGAGAAATATTATGAATTCCTCTTTTAATCTTATATTATAAAACCGCAAGCGTTTCGCCCGAAAAACACTTGAGTGCGCTTGCTGTACTCGCCGCAGTTCCTAAAACGGAAAAAAGAATGCGCTCCGGTCGCCGTTATCGCGTCCGGTCGGTTATCAAAAATTTGTTGGACAACTATACTATTACTATTATTATTATTATATATTTCACTTTTATACGGATTTTATTATAGCGATATCGATTACATTCAAAAGAAAATTAACGAGAATGTGTGTGTGTGTGTGTGTGTATGTGTAATGAAATACGAATTCAACGAGTAAAACGACGTATAACGCGAATTCGGTGACGGTTCGGAAACGGTTTAAGTGCTCGAGATTTGACATCGGTTTACAACTCAAACTGTAGTCGATAGGATTAGGCGTTAGGATAGGATAGGATTTTAGGCAGGTGTAACGAGTTCGAATCCCGCTCCGGCTACTTTCCCGGCGGCGCTTTGATTAACACTGCGAGTCATTTTTTGCATTTTTTTTTTCCAATGTTTTTTTTATTTTTATATGATTTTGCCGGCGACGTCGGTTTATTTTTTTTATTACTCGACTAATAAAAAGCAGTATTTCAACATTTATGTACTATTTTTTTTTTTGAATATTGCGAGTGTTAAATATACGTGTTTTGGTATCAGCTTTGTTATTATGTTTTTTGTAATAGTACTTATCGAGTATCGACTACCACCGAGTATGTTATATTATATTATTTATAGTATATATTATATAATATGTAAACACAATATGTGTAGTGTGTACGTATGGAATATTTATTAAAGTCATATAGATCGGGTATGCACACTAATATTTAATTACAACCTGATGTGATAAATGTATTGTGGATTATTTCACTTATAATAACTCATAATGCTCACATCGTCCGCGATCCGACGCGGTCGGATTGCCTACCTGAGGGGTTTGGTAACACTTAAAGTATATTCAATTTTTAGCAAATAAAAAATTCATTATTTGCGCCCACATAGTCTGCCATTCGACGCAGTAAATATTAGAACGTAGATGGGACGTTATAACACTTCCTTCGACTTAAACTTTTTCCCCTACTAAACGACATCAGACTTTCGACGTCAGGAGGTATAACAATCCGCCGTAGGCGGATTGCACAGCACAGATATCGATTTGCATCAAATGAGGACTGATAGCTAGACACTCGATTACCATTTTTCGTACTTATTTATTTTTTATACATTCAAAAAAGAACCGGGCAAGCCTCGAGACAAACTATATATAATGTGATAGATTTCTAGACACCCGATTGGTAACACTTAAAGTATATTCAATTTTTGGCAAATAAAAATTCAGATTTCATAATTTGCGCCCACATAGTCTGCGATTCGACGCAGTAAATAGGACGTAGATGGGACGTTATAACACTTCGTTCGACCTAAACTTTTTCCCCTACTATACGACATCAGACTTTCGACGTCAGGAGGTATAACAATCCGCCGTAGGCGGATTGCCCAGCACAGATATCGATTTGCATCGAGTGAGGACTGATAGCTAGACACTCGATTACCATTTTTCGTACTTATTTATTTTTTATATATATTCAAAAAAGAACCGGGCATGTGACAAGACACGGTAATACACCGGTTAACGACTGATAGCTAGACACTTAGTTACCATTTTTCAAACTTATTTAGTTGTGTATAAATCAATTTTCCCAAAAGATATGACGTTCGACATAAATTTTGTCCCCTACTATACGACATCAGACTTTCGACGTCAGGAGGTATAACAATCCGCCGTAGGCGGATTGCCCAGCACAGGTATCGATTTGCATCGAATGAGGACTGATAGCTAGACACTCTATTACCATTTTTCGTACTTATATATTTTTATACATTCAAAAAAGAACCGGGCAAGCCTCGAGTTTAACTATATATGTGACCGATTTCTAGACACCCGACTAGCATTTCCAACCGAATTTCCCTAGGAACGATTTTCACTCGACCCCCTCGAAGGCGCCGGAGGCGGCTTCCACAAGCCGGGAATCGAGGCATATAAATATAATAATAATTTAATAAACAATATTATTATCGACGCCACGAACGTCTTATCAATTCCCGACAACAACCGCCTTATCATCATTCATCCCGATAGAAGACTCGCAGTACTACCAATCAGCGATAGGTCTTCCTTTTTTGAAAACTTTCCACTTTCAAGCTCTACCATCCGTCCTAGGGTATTCACTTACAGCGAGTTTCACTCAAAGCGAGGCACACTTACAGCGAGTTTCACTCAAAGCGAGGCACACTCACAGCGAGGCACACTCACACCGAGGCACACCCGCAGCTAGTCTGCTTATAAAACAGTCAAATATTAAATGTATACACCAACAGAGGGCGTGAGCGTCGCCGTAGTAGGGACGACATCCGTCGGCCGAATCGCCTCAGAAAGAAACTAGATAGTTGTGTGGCGTTCACCGTACTGCTGTGTATCGTAACGGGTCGTTGTTTTTACTTAGATTTTGAGTCTACTCGTTATTTATTAATTAAGATTTTTGATATTATAAACGAATTGTTCATATTTTATGCCCGAAGTTAACACAAGTAACTGTCTTGATCCTTGACTACTAGATCAAGAAAATGATTCTAATTTATAATTTTTAACTTTCATTTTTTTCATTTTACCTGATATTTTTACTTCATAAAAACTATAAAATATGATTTTATAAGTTAATTTTGACGAATAATACAACTTAACATTTTTTCGTATTGAAAAGGAGCGATTTTCAGTTGTTGTACAAATGTATTCTTTAGTTACACTCATAATACATTTGAATTCCTTCTACAAAACATTCTGGTACATTTGTACTATCTTTTATGGCTTATCATAATTATTATTTATTATCATCTATTATCTATGTTTTGCAGTTCTACATTCGTTTTTGTATTTAAGTTTCAGTTGTAAATTCCTTTCATGTATTTTGTATAAAAATGAAGTTTGTCTGTTAGTTTATGTTTTGATAGTTTCCACTTCTGAATTACTCAGTGTTGTCCACGTACTAGTTGTTATATAAAAATTGTCGTTCTCCTTATGGTATCTAGTAGTGACATTTTGTCCTCCAACCATTATACATATTTAACTTACTATTTTTTTTTAGATGGCTGTACACCAGATATACTCAGGACATATTGATACATGAATTACCATTTCTACCACATGGGAAAGTTTCAACATCCTACGTTGAAAATGGACTGGACGATCCTGATAATTATAATAGTTTTATGCATAGTACGAGTAATTGATATTGAATATAATTGATAGTCAATTAATAGTAGTGTAACAAAAAGTTAGTGTCATGAAATCCAGACCATTAGATTAAGTATATGATTCTTATTTACCATTTCCAACTTCCATATATATCATATAAGCTGATACTTCATAAACACTATAAAACATGTTTTTATATGATTATTTTGACTCGTATTTTAAATTCATATTTTTAACTGCTTATAAAACAGTGAATTCTCAAGTTAGTGTCATGAAAGTCAGACCATTAGATTAAGAAAATTATTCTAATTTACCATTATTAACTAGCATACATTTCATTTAAGCTGATACTTCAATAACGCTATAAAACATGATTTTATATGATAATTTTGACTCGTATTTTAAATTCATTTTTTTAACTGTTTATAAAACACTCAATTCTCAAGTTAATCTCTTGAAACCTGGACCACTATATTAAGAAAATGATTCTAATTTACTATTATTAACTTCTATAGATATTATGTAAGATGATTCTTCATAAACACTATAAAACATGATTTTGTATGATAATTTTGACGAATATTAAAAATTCATTTTTTTAACTGTTTATAAAACACACAATTCTCAAGTTAATCTCTTGTAACCTGGACCACTATATTAAGAAAATGATTCTAATTTACCATTATTAATTTGCATACATTTCATTTAAGCTGATGCTTCATAAACACTATAAGACATGTTTTAATATGATTATTTTGACTCGTATTTTATATTCATATTTTTAACTGCTTATAAAATACTAAATGCTCAAGTTATTCTTTAACAATTATACATTATTAACTTACTACAATTTTTCAGATTGACGTATGTCAGATCACTCAAGGCATGCAGATACATGAATTCACATTTCTACCACTTAAGAAAGTATCAACATCCTATGCTGAAAATGGACTAGAAGATACTGCTAATAATATTGGGTTTATGTAATGTGCGTGTAAGGGTTATTGAATATAATTGATAGTAAATTAATGGCAGTGAAACAATTGAGATTCGTTAATA